>NC_060178.1:77488784-77753784 GCF_021184085.1 Oncorhynchus gorbuscha | reverse complement strand
TGTCATAATTCCCAGGCTACTTGGCCCAAGTCAGAATGACCTTCCCCAAGCCATTTCCCCTGCATCTTTTAACCTCCAGGCTGCAATGATGACAGCGTTATCTCCACAACATATCATAACTCACAGCCCAACAAGCAACACACATCCTCCTCTTCCAGGGTGGGACAGACGGACGGACAGACAGACCCCGGCCTGCAAGACCGCAACACCATGTCATCTTTTATGGCGCAGAGAAAGTAGTGCCCAACACAGTCTAATTACAACATGCCTAGTCTATTCACCTCCAAGATAGACAGATGGACAGACTTGCGGGAGGATGGACGGACAAGACCGACCAGAGGCCCACTAACAATGCGTGAAATATAGAGCCCTTCCTATATCTACAGTGGCTATGTTGTTATATGGTGGTCCGTGTCGTCTTCTTGTTGTTTTTCTAAAAGCTGTGACGGAGTGAAAGCAGTGGGCCTACCCTCTTCGAAAAAAGGTTTATGGAACGAGCCAAAAAGGGTGCCATACATGAAGCAAGCAATAGAACCCTTTTTAGTTCTATCCAGAACCCATTTTGGTTATATCCAGAACCCATTTTGGTTATATCCAGAACCCATTTTAGTTCTATCCAGAACCCTTTTTAGTTCTATCCAGAACCCTTTTTTTAACACCACCCTGCAGCTCCCATTATGATGTTTTATTTAGTAGTTTAGCAGATGCTCTTATCCAGAGCATTTAGGGTTAAGTGCCTTGCTCAAGGGCACATCAACAGATTTTTCACCTAGTCTGTTCTGGGATTCGAACCAGTGACCTTTTGGTTTCTGGCACAACATTCTTAACCACTAGGCCATCTGCCACTTCTCCCTCCCTCCCTCGCACCTCTACCTCGCCATCTACCTCCCTCCCTACAGAAGGACTTATGAAGGTGAGTGTCTGCATGACAGGCGGAGAATAAGAGACAAACCCAGGGATAAAAATTAAATCAAAAGTAGCTGTCTCGACCAGTAATTGCGCTGCTTTGCTGAGCATGCTATATATATATATATAAAGGTGATTTACTGTCCGCCTTGCCACCACAAATCAGGAGACCCTCGCGGAGAAACACTTGTGCTATGAAATTGTTTAATCTCATCAAGTTCTGCTTTCACAGCAGGCCATAAATCACAAAGTCTTTGTTATCATAGACCTCCATGAGCGCCTGTGAGGCAGGCAATGGATCGTGGGTATATATAATCTTGACTGAGCAAACAGCCGGGGTCTGAGGAGAGAGAGGAGCAGGGAGGGCTGAAATACTTTCCTACTAGCCGTGGAGGTGGTGCTTGTGGATTGTGCAGCTGGCAGACCACTGACTACACTACAGCCATGATGTGATGGATATCTCCTCTACACTGCATCCATTCCCAGCCAATTATTACTGCATAAATGTCTTGTCAACAAGAAAACCGACAATTAATGTAGTTAAAAATGCACTGGTGAACGCGTCTACAATCCAAAAAGGGAGGGTGACGCCCAGGCGAGCCAGTGCAGTGTTCCAGTACATGAATTTACCACTGGGTTTTAAACTCTGTCGTAAAGACACACAGACAAGCCAATACAACACAGAAGTCCCGGTACCAGACAGACTAGGGAGATGTGACCTGCAAAACAAAATGTCCGCCAACCTCTGACTCTCTTTCCTCTCTTTCATCTACGACACAGGAATGAGAAGGTTGAGCGAGGATGCAGAGAAATCGAGAAATCAAAGCAACACCTTTGCTGTTTTTAAAATGCAACAATATACACATTTACAAGTCCAAGAGTGCATGCAGGTGATCTAAATGCATTATTCAGGATGTACTTGGAGAGTATTTATTCAGCTTGGGGTCATTTATCAGACTGAATGTGGGGCGGGCGGAAGGCTGAGTTAGAAAGAATCCCAGACCTCAGTGCGGGGCTGCAGTGGAGATGAGCCCTAGCAGAAATTTATCTGTGTTTGGGCTCCTCAGCAGATAAATCAGCCGGTGTAATCACGCTGTGAGAGACCCAGCTGTGACCCCACGCTGAACTAATGACATGCAGGATATCTACACCCCCGGCTTCCACTTCCTGGGTCAGGGGTTAACCTCCTGTTTCTCTTTGCCCTGTGTGTGGCAGCCTGAAAAGGCTAAAGGAAGAACATTCACCTACAGACGGGAAAGGGAAGAGAGAGATGGGAGATGGAGATCAAGAGAGGGATAAAGAGTGTGTGAAAGAAGGGAAAGAGATAAATGCATTGAACAAGAGAGAAAGAGACGACAGTGAGGGAGAGAGAGAGTGAGAAAGAGACGACAGAAAATGGAAAACAAGAGAGAGATGGGGTGATCAAGAAAAGGAGAGGGAAAGAGGGATAGTGAGGAAGGGAAGGAAAGAGGATACCTAGTCAGTTGTACAACTGAATGCATTCAACCAAAATGTGTCTTCCGCATTGAAACCCAACCCCTCTGAATCAGAGCGGTGGATGAGAAGGAAGAGAGTGTGAGAGAGAAAGAGAAAGAGAGATTCAGACAGAGACAGAGACCTAAAGAGGAAACGGGGAAACACAGGACACTCCTCAAGTCTTTTTTTCCTGTTTACTTAACGGTCGAGGGCAGCCGTAGCAGTTGCGTTATAACAAACTAACTATAAACTATTCTCCTCGGACACCAACAATAACAGTGTTATGAATGGTGATAGTTAATCAACAGTTGGTAGGCACTGCGTGATCCCGGAGTGGATAAATTCGCTATAGCCTTTATAGTTACCCTCTCTCTCTACACTAGCCCATAGCAGAGGCCCCTCCCTCCATCCCTAGCCAGGTTTAGCAGGAGTCTGATTTATCATGTTACTCTAGCAGCCTGTCGGCTGATTAAGCCAATGGAACTTTGTTTCACTCCGCTCTTTCTTTAATCTGTCTCTCACTGAGATAAATGTAATTGCCGTGCCAGCCCTCTCTTCTCTCTCCTCTCTTTGCTTTTCTCTCTGTTTATCTCGTATGTCTGTCACACGTTGAGAGCGGAGCAGACACATCTGTTTCTATGCAGCAGAATAAGTGCAGTAGTCTACATCCCTGGTCAAAGTTAAAAGAGCATGTGTGTGAGAGAGAGCGAGCGAACGAGTGTGTGAGAGAGGGAGAGTGTGTGAAAGAGAGAGAAAGAAAGAGAGTGAGGATGTATGTGTGAGAGAGAGAGAGAGAGAGAGAGAGAGAGAGAGAGAGAGAGAGAGAGAGAGAGAGAGAGAGAGAGAGAGAGAGAGCAGGAGGGGGAGAGAGCGAGAGAGAGAGCAGGAGGGGGAGAGAGCAGGAGGGGGAGAGAGCGAGAGGAGAGAGAGAGCAGGAGGGGGGGGGAGCGAGAGGAGAGAGAGAGCAAATGTGTTTTTCCTCTTTCACTTTATCCTTGACAACGTTCTTTCAAAATCCCTTTCCCTTCTCCAGCTGTACTTTGTTGTTAGCTAATAAATATGGAAGTATTTATGATCTGCGATCCCTTTTCTTTCCCTTTTAATGGCGATAGGTTTGTTGGTGAATTAAGAAGGGGTTTTATACACTAGGCCGAGGGCCAGTGTGAGGCCTGTGAAGGTTTTTCTGTCTCTCGCCCCAGTCCCCTTAGCCCCAGCGCTAAATCACAGTATTTGTCAGGCTGCGCTAAGCTAGTGTGCGTCATTGGGGAGTGCAGGAAGCACTGAGCATAATTCTGTCCATCAACATAATTTATTATATCGGTAGCTTTGTAATCTTGGCCCCATAAGTTATGGGGGCTGACAGAAAGGAATTTTGTTTGAAGGCAGAGTGTTCATCAGGATTTTGGCCCTGCATGCAGTTCCCTGCCCTTGTCTTCTCCAGTGGCATAGTGCTATTTTTTAAGTGAGGGCAATTTCCTCAAAGTTTTTACCGACAAAGATGTAGCCAATAGCCTATCATTATAGAATATGCATAACAAAATGCATCCTCCAATTGCAACGTCTGCCTATGGCCCCATATTGGCTATTGTCTAAAGAAACAAATATATTTTGAATGTCCTCAAACACCAACTTAGACACAGGCTACCTCACTTCAAAACAGACCCTCACTGTCAATCGTGAATGACGTTTTACAGGTGAAATGTCCAAATCGTTTCAATCAAAGCATGCATCCTGCTGAGTGGCGCACTCTGTTCAGCTTCAGCTAACCATCCTAAACATGGCATTAGAAAGTGTTTTGGGTGGGTGGGTGGGTAAGTGAGTGATTGAGTGAGTGAGTGAGTGAGTGAGTGAGTGAGTGAGTGAGTGAGTGGGTGGGTGGGTGGGTGGTGAGTGAGTGAGTGAGTGAGTGAGTGAGTGAGTGAGTGAGTGAGTGAGTGAGTGAGTGAGTGAGTGAGTGAGTGAGTGGTGAGAGAGAGAGAGAGAGAGAGAGAGAGAGAGAGAGAGAGAGAGAGAGAGAGAGAGAGAGAGAGAGAGAGAGCGAGCGAAAGAGATAAATAGAGAGAGAGAGAGAGAGAGAGCGAGCGAAAGAGAGAGAGAGAGAGAGAGAGAGAAATAGAGACTTACACACAAAGAAAGAGAGAGAGAGAAAGCGCAAGTGAGCGAGCGAGAGGACATGACCTTGTTCACCATTTCAATTCTGGGTGAAATATGTGTCCCGGGGACAAGGGCATCCACTGCATCTGTTTTGCAGATAGTGCACTTGGCTCCTGGTCCATGCCATTGAATATAAATCAGGCTTGGCCAGGCATCTCAATGCTAGCCCTGACTCTGAGAGGGCAGTGAATCTTTAACATGGACCAGATTAAGGCTTCAGCACAACCATTCATCATCATGGAAGAGATGCAGGACACTATCCAAGGGCTTTATGGGTAATGTTGTTTCAATGGATCACATGGCTTGAGAGTTCCCACTGTATATGTCTAATTTTTATTTATATTTGATTGAGTTGTCAACTAACGTGAATACAATGTGAAAGTAACAAGCGTTTGAAGCACATCAAATCAAATGTTATTTGTCACATACACATGGTTAGCAGATGTTAATGTGAGTGTAGCGAAATACAGTGGCTAGTGATACATTTATTACATCCATTTGTCATTATTAAAGTGGCTGGAGTTGAGTCAGTATGTTGGCAGTAGCCACTCAATGTTAGTGATGGCTGTTTAACAGCCTGATGGCCTTGCGATAGAAGCTGTTTTTCAGTCTCTCGGTCCCAGCTTTGATGCACCTGTACTGACCTCGCCTTCTGGATGATAGTGGGGTGAACAGGCAGTGGCTCGGGTGGTTGTTGTCCCTGATAATCTTTTTGGCCTTCCTGTGACATCGGGTGGTGTAGGTGTCCTGGAGAGCAGGTAGTTTGCCCCCGGTGATGCATTGTGCAGACATCACTACCCTCTGGAGAGCCTCACGGTTGTGGGTGGAGCAGTTGCCGTACCAGGCATTGATGCAGCCTGACAGGATGCTCTCGATTGTGCATCTGTAAAAGTTTGTGAGTTTTTTTGGTGACGAGCCAAATTTCTTCAGCCTCCGGAGGTCACCACGCTGTCTGTGTGATTGGACCATTTCAGTTTGTCCGTTATGTGTACGCCGAGGAACTTAAAAGTTTCCACCTTCTCCACTACTGTCCCATCGATGTGGATAGGGGGCTGCTCCCTCTGCTGTTTCCTGAAGTCCATGATCATCTCCTTTGTTTTGTTGACATTGAGTGTGAGATTATTTTCCTGACACCACACTCCGAGGGCCATCACCTCCTCCCTGTAGGCCATCTCGTCATTGTTAGTAATAAAGCCTACCACTGTAGTGTCATCTGCAAACTTGATGATTGAGTTGGAGGCGTGCATGGCCCCGCAGTCATGAGTGAACAGGGAGTACAGGAGGGGGCTGAGAACGCACCCTTGTGTGGCCCCAGTGTTGAGGATCAGCGCGGTGGAGATGTTGTTACCTACCTCACCACCTGGGGGCTGCCCGTCAGGAAGTCCAGGACCCAGTTGCACAGGGCGGGGTCGAGACCCAGGGTCTCAAGCTTAATGACGAGTTTGGAGGGTACTATGGTGTTAAATGCTGAGCTGTAATCGATGAACACCATTATTACATAGGTATTCCTCTTGTCCAGATGGGTTAGGGCAGTGTGCAGAGTGATTGCGTCGTCTGTGGACCTATTGGGGCGGTAAGCAAATTGGAGTGGGTCTAGGGTGTCAGGTAGGGTGGAGGTCCTTGACTAGTCTCTCAAAGCACTTCATGATGACGGAGTGCTACGGGGCGATAGTCATTTAGCTCAGTTACCTTCGCGTTCTTGGGAACAGGAACAATGGTGGTCGTCTTGAAGCATGTGGGGACAGCAGACTGGGATAGGGATTGATTGAATATGTCCGTAAACACACCAGCCAGCTGGTCTGTGCATGCTCTGAGGACGCGGCTGGGGATGCCGTCTGGGCCGGCAGCCTTGCGAGGGTTAACACGTTTAAATGTTTTACTCAGGTTGGCTGCAGTGAAGGAGAGCCCGCAGGTTTTGGTAGCGTTCCGTGTCAGTGGCACTGTTTTTTCCTCAAAGCGAGCAAAAGCGAAGTTTTTTAAATTGTCTGGGAGCAAGACATCTTGGTCCGCGACGGGGCTGGTTTTCCTTTTGTAGTCCGTGATTGACTGTAGACCCTGCCACATATCTCTCATGTCTGAGCCTTTGAATTGCGACTCTATGTTGTCTCTATACTGACACCTAGCTTGTTTGATTGCCTTGTAGGGAATAGCTACACTGTTTGTATTCGGTCATGTTTCCGGTCACCTTGCCCTGATTAAAAGCAGTGGTTCGCACTTTCAGTTTTGCACGAGTGCTGCCATCAATCCATGGTTTCTGATTGGGGAAGGTTTTGATAGTTGCTGTGGGTACAACATCACTGATGCACTTGCTAATAAACTCGCTCACCGAATCAGCAAATTCATCAATGTTATTGTCCAAAGCCATGCGGAACATATCCCAGTCCACATGATTGAAGCAATCTTGAAGCGTGGAATCCGATTGTTCAGACCAGTGTTGAACAGACCTGTCATTGGATTTTGGTAAAAAAGTGGATGAAAAAAAAGAAATAATTCCAATTATGTTGATGACTTTTTAAAATCCTATCCGTTTTCCACTTTGATTCAATGTCATCACATTTACATTTTTTTTTTGAATTACGTTGAAACAACTTTGATTGAACCAGTTTGTGCCCAGTGGGTCGAGACATGCATGGCTTATTATATAGCAGAACTGAGTTTAATGATCAGGCAAAGACTCAATACTTCTGCATGTAACACACTCGGACAGCATTTTATACTACTGTTTATACATACCTCTGTGACATACCACTGTGACATACCACTGTGACATACCTCTGTGACATACCACTGTGACATACCACTGTGACATACCTCCCTGACATACCACTGTGACATACCACTGTGACATACCTCCCTGACATACCACTATGACATACCTCTGTGACATACCACTGTGACATACCTCCCTGACATACCACTATGACATACCTCTGTGACATACCTCTGTGACATACTACTGCGTATAATAACTTATCCTACACTACAGGAGTAAGATAAACAGTGTTCAATTATTAACACAAAGCACATTATGTTTGCTATTACATAAAAAGATTAGGAAGGAATAATAATTCCATGCACAGTGACTAAAGTTGATGCTGTGGTAACAGCATTCCTAACATACAATGACGTTTTCTTACACAAACAAATATGGTAGAGACTAATACTGGTACGCCATGATACTTTAAACATGTGTAACAAATTATTACATTGTACCTCAGTACATGTAAACAGAAATTGCAGTCTACTAACCCAGCTTGCCAGTGTCCAAAATCCCAAATCCAAGTTCCATCTCTGCATGTAAATAGTACAAACAGCTATGTCATGATTCTTCAAACTGATATAAGATCAATTAAATCAAACCTTCCACTGTACCTCAGTACTAAGTGGAAACAGTGTCAGCGATTATGTGTCAGGAACAAAAAGAGACACCCAAACCCAGCTTGTCAAGTAGACCTTTATACATGCATGTCCTCTAAAGGCTGTGGATGTTTCTCAAAATGGCATCCTATTCCCTATATGGCTCTTGGTCAAAAGTAGTGCACTATATAGGGAATAGGGTGCCATTTGGGACATATTCCTAGGGGCCTCCTCTCCTCTGTGGGCTGGACCTACCAAAGACAGCACACGGTTTACGAGATGCTCACACTCTGTATACGACTGTGTTTAGCATAAAAGAAAATAGAGCACTGTGAACACCTAACAATGGACCGTATCTCCCTGTAGCTCCTTTTCAACGGGCTGAATTTGCATATCAAGCCACTGCTAGCCTGATATGTAAACGATGCGCTCTGTCAGATGCAGCCGCTGACTGTCGTAGCTGGGGAGAGCTCTTCATTTCACGCTCCCCAAAGAGGGGTAGTTTGGCGTTAGACAAAGGGAGAGAGGTCTGAAAGAGACATCTCATGTCATAGCCCACCAGAGATAATGGAATTGTTACACATCCTTGATCACACAGACGCTCACACGCACTCACCGTCTCTCCCTCTCGTTCGCTCTCTCTCTCTCAAACACAAACACACCGCACACACACACATTCCCGTACACTTGAGTACGATAGCTCGCTTTCTTTTTCGGGGGTTTCATCTCAGTGTGTTTTTCTTTATCTAGGCACTTCAATTTGCAGCCTAGCTGGAAGGCAGCTCCTCCTGCTATGTTAATTGCAGGGTAGTTAAGCACTAAAAGATTAACATAAAACCCTTTGGAAACAAGCTAATAGTTTATGATAATTGGTGCATGGCCTTTGTCTGTCTATCATTACATTGCCTCTAGCATTAATGTTATCAAGAGACTGTAAAATATCATTTAAACAAGTTCACTTGTAGATAATTGATACCAGTGACTGTATTATTCAGTTGAGCTACACTGGCAGCATTAACAATCCAGCCCACTAAGCTATAATTAAAGTATTTTATTTTATTAACCTATTCATTACGCTGTGCAAATGATGACTCAGAAGTCTGCACAGAAGATATACTGTCAACCATAGCAATTAGACGCTTGCTTCCTCTCTCTTTATTTCCCTCACTTTCTCTCTCTCCCTCTCTCTGCAGCCAGATGTATTAGAGACTGGTGACAGTGTTTCAATTAGCAGGTAGCTACATCGTTAGCATGCCATTACCACCCAGAGAAGAATGCCAGACAGGCAGAAAGACTCATACCGAGACAGGGAAAGTGCTGAGTTGCCACATTGAAATAAATGCATCTACTGTCTTTGTATCTGTGTCATTTAGCGGTGAACAGGCGACTGAGACAGGGTTTAAACTGGGTTTGAGTTCCTAGCTGAGATGAAGGAGTCTGTATCTATAGAAGCAGGAAAAATATCACCTTCTAATAATCCCAGTCAGACAAGCGTATTGGAGGCTGGCCGGGTGGGTATGTAAAATGCATCGTCTCCTTTTACAGAGAACTATTGGGACATATAAGCTGACTGCCTGTCTGGCATTCTTCTCTGGGTGGTAATGGCATGCTAACGATGTAGCTACCTGCTAATTGAAACACTGTCACCAGTCTCTAATACATCTGGCTGCAGAGAGAGGGAGAGAGAGAGAAACACAAGATGACCGTTGCAAAGTAAGCTTCCCTTTATTTATTTTATCAGTTTTATCAGTCACCAATGGGACCAGTGTCTTTTTTACAAGGACGCCCTGCATATAACATTTCATAAAATATATAAAAAATGAAATACAATATATATTGCATATAAATACAACACATATTGCACAGACAAACATGAATATACACACTATACACAAAACTAAAACAGGAGATCGTTCCAGAAATATGGAGCGAGAAAAGTAAAGGCTGACTGACTCCGGAGTTAACCCTGTGAACAAGGTTTGATCATTTGAAGTGGGAAACTTGTGGAGCTTTGAAAACGAAAAGAGCATAATGATGTGATCTACACGACTTCAAAGAGGTCCAGCCAACCTTCTGGTAAAGAATACAGTGATGATGTACGATGACTGACCGACATCACACAGATCACTCAACGTTTCAACGTTTTATTGGCACATGCACAGGACACAGCAGGTGTAAAAACAGTACAGTGAAATGTTTCACGTGCAAGCTCTGTCCCAACAATGCAGAGGAAAGTTAATGGTATAGATAGGGAAAAAAACACACATGAAATACGAGAGAGAAAAATTGTCTGACTATACAGTGTCTACTGTTTAGCTGATCTCCATCTGCAGACCCTGAATATTCAGATCTCCACAATTAAAGGGTCTTGAGCTGAGAGGGAGATCCATGTAAGTGGATGATGAATAAGCAGCCAACCTCCCTTCATCATGCTTTCATCAGAGTGTTGTCAGAGTCTTACCAGGTGGCGTGAGTAAATTGAAACCCAATTGGGTCTGACTGAGTAAACTGTCCCAGCTCTAATAAATTGGCGGTTGGCGTGACAGACAGTCGCTGAGGTAAACGTATTAACTTACACGACAGGCCCCTGTGTTTTTATCACAGTGGTGAAAACACACTCTCTCTCACGCTTTCTGCATTTAGAAGATTGGAATGCAGCGTTACGATGAAGGTGGGTGGTTTTACTGTTTGTTTCTACTCAGAAAGATGAACCGCTCGGAGGTATGTAATATCTTCTATTGGAGAAAAAACACACGTTTCACACACACACACACACACACACACACACACACACACACACACACACACACACACACACACACACACACACACACACACACACACACACACACACACACACACACACACACACACACACACACACACACACACACACACACACACACACACACACACACACACACCACCCTGGTTCCTGATCTTCAAAAGTATCACAGTCTGTACATGTACATGTAACCAACAAAAAAGTGTCAGCATCCTCCAAGCCAGAGTCCCTTCACGCTTGCTTTTGTAAAAAGAACCAAATACCTCTTGTAAATATTTATCTTGTATGAGTGTGTCTGTGTGTGGTAGGGGCCAGTGGGGCCAGCGGCGGGACCTTCACTGGCTTCTTATCTGTAGCGTGACATGACAATCTGTAACGGAGGAGCATCTGGAGCTCCTCTTCAAACACTTATCTTCTCCAGACAAACATTCCCCAGAACACACCAGAGCAGACCACCAAGATGGCCGCCGACCCCTGATCCCAGCGCAGGCCGTGCGGCCTAAAAGTGGTCTATCAAAGCCATAGTGTTTACTCTGAGTAGCGCCACTGAGGAGCGTGGTGACAGTTGGGCCTAACAGTGTGACATTACTGTGACACAAAGCATCTGCTAGAGAAGAGGACTTGTTCTCCTCTCTGCTAATCGGACGGAGGGTTAATGACAGTGTACTCACAGCAAGCGGACGCCATCGCTCTTAGCCTCGTGACGGAAAAACAGAACTGTTAAGACGAGGGATAAACACCCATCAATCACCGAGTGTTTGGAAGAATGTATTTGACATCAATCTTCAGATAAATACCACAACTCATTACAGGTCTTCCAGAGGTCAGAGTGAATGAGAACGTATAACAACGGAAGTTGAGAGACTGATAATACAATGCATCAATTGTAAAGAGCATCTTGAGGAATTATCAACAAGCAAATGTACAAGAATAAATCCGATAATTGGTACATTTATCCAGCTCAAAATCAGACATATCCTGCACTGTGTAACAAAAATCAGCAGTGTTAGGTAGCTGTGTGTTTTGTTGTGTCTTGAGCTAGAGGCCGGGCCCCCTGCCTTCAGAAGATGTATAGAAGGCTTCTAGTAACTCCCCTCTCAGGGGCCCATACACACGGCCTGTGCTTCACTTCAAAGAGAGGGCACAAGGGCAGCATATTCCCCCCAACACCCCCCCATGCAGCTCACAGCTGACTCCTCTGTGTGTGTCTAAATCATACTCTCTCTCTCTCTCCTTTCAATTTTGCTCTCTCGCTTTCCTGATATGAAAGCAGAGCAAACACAGTAAGGAACACTGATTCATTTCAGTCAATCACCTGTGCGACATGAGGGAAAGCTGCATGGGGACCTCTTAATATCTGGCAACACACTGAGCGATTAGTCACAACAACAGAGAAACAGAGTGGGAGAAAAAAAGATGGAGGGAGATGGAGAGAGTGAAAAAGATGGAGAGGAAGAGAGAGAGGGTATGAAAGATGAAAAATGGTGGGAGAGAAATGCAGTAAGAGAGAGAGAGAGAGATGAAGTAATACAAAGAGAGAGACTCGTGGCTGTCAGGCCCAGGGGGGTCTGGCCTTTACAAAGCCCTTCTTTTTGGATCTCTTCATCCAGATGAAGGGACAGAGAGAGAGAGAGAGAGAGAGAGAGAGCGAGTGAGTGGTGCTAGCCGGGGATTATGCAGGACAATTACGCTTTCTACCCCAAACCTCCTGAACAGAGCGGCTTTTAGGAGAGCCCTGATCACTTCCAATTAACGCACATTTCCTGACATCGTGTAATAGCGCAAGTAATGCTCTTAAACACTCCAGTCATCTCCCTCATTCCCTCCCCTCTCGATCTGCCTACCCTCTCTCTTTCTCTCACTCGCTCTGCCTCCCGTGTCTCTGCCCCCCTCTCCCTCCCTCCATCCCTTGCTCCTCCTGCCATCCCTCCCTCCCCTCTCTCTCCCTCCATCCCTCGCTCCTCCTGCCATCCCTCCCCTCTCTCTCCCTCCATCCCTCGCTCCTCCTGCCATCCCTCCGCTCTCTCTCGCTCTCTAACTGCCCCTAGCCGTATTGAGCCTCCCATTTTACTTAGAGGCTGCAGGCTATATAGTGTTCACTGACAATCCCAAATGGGTCTGAACTGCAACTTGTTGTTAGGCTGCCAAATAACCCATTTACCAGCAGCTGCTTGACAAGGAGGTTATTTGGAGCAATTGAATTGAATGCTGCTTTTGTGTCATCGGAGCGTTGAATTAGTGTTGTTTGTTTGTTTGTGTTGTGGAGGCCTTAGGGATCGCAGTGAATGTCAATGATTTGAAGAGGGGCACTTTTGGCCTGGCAATCAACAGGAAAGCCAACAGTGTGGGAGAGCTTAAATAGTATTTATCAAAACAGAGACATTGTAAACACATGTATTATCAACCATCTGGAGAGTCTGCCTTTCACATTACTCTGGCCCGAGAATACACTACATGACCAAAAGTATGTGGACACCAGCTCGTCGAACATCTCATTCCAAAATCATGGCCATTAATATGGAGTTGGTCCTCCATTTGCTGCTATAACAGCCTCCATTCTTCTGTGAAGGCTTTACACTTCATGTTGCAATAAGAGTGATAAATAGCCCACAAAATAGCTACACGGACAGAGTTTACCTTGTATCTTTATTGATCTTTTTATTTCAATATTTGCACTCTCTATGGACACTCACGTGGCCCTACACACTCACACACACAGTCACTCCATCATCTGCTCAATCACACATAATATGCACATATATTTATATTGACTCTACACACCCGCTCACCCACTCACATGCAAACTGCTGCTACTCTGTTGCCTAGTCCCCTGTACATATCTACCTCCATCACTCCAGTATCGCTGCACATATACATTTGGTATTGGAACAGACTAAATATTTCCTGTATATAGTATGCTTGCTTACTTACTTACTGCATCGTGTATTTCATATTTCCTATTCTTATTTCTGGTGTTTTTTTCTAGTAATACATTGTTATTGATTGTTGGGTTTTTGAGTTTTGCGAGAAAGGCATTTCACTGTACTTGTGCATGTGACATTAAAACTTGAAACATTGTTGCGGGGACTTGATTCCATTCAGTCACCAGAGCATTAGTGAGGCCGGGCACTGATGTTGGGTGATAAGGCCTGGCTCGCGGTTGGTGTTCCAATTCATCCCAAAGGTGTTTGATGGGGTTGAGGTCAGGGCTCTGTGCAGGCCAGTCAAGTTTTTCCACACCGATCTTGACAAACCATTTCTGTATAGACCTCGCTTTGTGCACAGGGGCATTGTCAAGCTGAAACATGAAAGAGTCTTCCCCAAACTGTTGCCAGAAAGTTGGAAGCACAGAATTGTCTAGAATGTCACTGTATGCCATAGCGTTAAGATTTCCTTTCACTAGAACTAAGGGGCCTAGCTCGATCCATGAAAAACAGCCCCAGACCATTATTTGTCCTCCACTAAACTTTACAGTTGGCACTATGCAATGGAGCAGGTAGCGTTCTCCTGGCATCCGCCAAACCCATTTTGTCCGTCGGACTGCCAGATGGTGAAGCGTGATTCATCACTCCAGAGAATGCGTTTCCACTGTTTCAGAGTTCAATGGTGGTGAGCTTTACACCACTCCAGCTGTTGCTTGGCATTGCGCATGATGATCTTAGGTTTGTGTGCTGCTGCCCGGCCATGGAAACCCATTTCATGGAGCTCCAGACGAACAGTTCTTGTTCTGACGTTGTTTCCAAAGGGAGTTTGGAACTTGGTTGTGATTGTTTGGCGTCAGCCAATGCTGGCAGCTAGTCTTACTGGGGTCCGACATATAACGAAAAAAACATTTCAGACAAAAGACTTCACCATACATTTAAAAACATTAACAGGTAGTGTGTGTTTGTGTGCATCTATCAGTTACACATACATTTACATTTACATTACATTTAAGTCATTTAGCAGACGCTCTTATCCAGAGTACATGTCAGTACACACAACAAGAAGGTCACATGTCAGTACATACACACAACAAGTAGGTCACATGTCAGTACATACACACAACAAGTAGGTCACATGTCAGTACATACACACAACAAGTAGGTCACATGTCAGTACATACACACAACAAGTAGGTCACATGTCAGTACATACACACAACAAGTAGGTCACATGTCAGTACATACACACAACAAGTAGGTCACATGTCAGTACATACACACAACAAGTAGGTCACATGTCAGTACATACACACAAGTAGGTCACATGGGGAGAGGTGTAGTGCCATGAGGTATTGCTTTATTTGTTTTTTGAAACAAGGTTTGCTGTTCACTTATAAGATGGAAGGGAGTTCCATGCACTCATGGCTCTGTATAATACTGTATGTTTCCTTGAATTTGTACTGGACCTGGGGACTGTGAAAAAACCCTGGTGGCATGTCTGGTGGGGTAAGTGTCATTGTCAGTGTCAGTGCTGTGTGTAAGTTGACTATGCAAACAAACTATGGAAACAATTTGGAATATCCAACACATGAATGTTTCTTATAAAAACAAGACGTGACAGTCAGTCTTTCCTCAACTCTTAGCCAAGAGAGACTGGCAGCATAGTATTAATACTAGCCCTCTGAATACAATGAAGAGCAAGACGTGCTGCTCTGTTCTGGGTCAGCTGCAGCTTAACTAGGTCTTTCATTGCAGCACTTGTGTCACGCCCTGACCATAAAGAGCCCTCAGGGTTCTCTATGGTGTTCTAAGTCAGGGCGTGAGTCGGGGGTGTTCTAGTCATTTTATTTCTATGTGGGTGTTTTGGTGTGGTTTACAATTAGAGGCAGCTGATTATTGTTGTCTCTAATTGGGGATCATACTTAAGGTGTCCCTGTTCCCACCTGCATGGTGGGATATTGTTTGTGTATGTGCATGTTGCACCATAGATGTCATGTTTCGTTGTTTGTTGATAGTTGTTTGGGAAGTTTCACTGAAATAAAAGATGTGGAACTCAACACACGCTGCGCCTTGGTCCATCCTTTTAAACGATCGTGACAACTTGACCATTTTGACTGGACAATAATCAAGATGAGATAAAAATATGGAACCTGCAGGACTTGCTTTGTAGAGTGTGGTGTTAAAAAAGTAGAACATCTCTTCATTACTGCCAGACCTCTCCCCGTCTTTGCAACCATTGAATCTATATGTTTTGACCATGTGTCACGATCGTCTGAAGAAGTGGACCAAAGTGCAGAGTGGTGAGCGTACATTTCTCTTTATTTGAATGAATGTCGCCAACAAAGCAAGAAACAAAGAACGACCGTGAAGCTTACAAGGGCTACAGTGCCATAAACAAAGACAACTTACCACAATAACAAAAGGGAAAAAGGCTGCCTAAGTATGATTCCTAATCAGAGACAACGATAGACAGCTGTCCCTAATTGAGAACCATACCCGGCCAAAACATAGAATGCCCATCCAAATCGCACCCATACCAACCCAAATAGAGACATAAAAAGGCTCTCTAAGGTCAGGGCATGACACCATGACAGTTTACAATCTAAGGTAACACAGTGTTGCAACCGAGGACAGACGATTTTTACAAGCTACGCGTGTATATATTTTTATTTGTGTAACACTTTTTAGGTTACTACATGAATCCATATGTGTTATTTCATAGTTTTGATGTCTTCACTATTATTCTCATGTAGAAAATAGTACAAATAAAGAAAAAGCCTTGAATGAGTATGTGATCTAAAACTTTTGACCGGTAGTGTATAGTGTATTGCTCTAGAAACATTAACATGACTGTTATTTTATTTTACCCAATTTGGAATTATGGTACTGTTTTCGCTATATGTGAGAGGTAATAATCATTGCATTGACATGGCTCTTTGTGTGTGTTAATAGGGTTTGCTAGTCATTAGCTCTCAAACTGTAACTGAACATAGTGAAGCCAACAACTAAGGAGCGTTGACGCTTTTCATTAAGCGCCCAGGGAACAGGCTATCTGGCACGGATGTTACACATGCTGCCCTCAAAGACACCTAATAAAAAAGTTCACACAAGCGCGTACACACACACACACACACACACACACACACACACACACACACACACACACACACACACACACACACACACACACACACACACACACACACACACACACACACACACACACACACACACACACACACACACACACACACACACGGAACCCTTTATATGTGTCTGTCATTAACGGGTCTGATAAAGTCTGATAATGTCCCACCCCTCCACCTCTTTTGGCTCTGCCCTCCATCTTTCTCTTCTAATCACATTATGTGTGTTTGATCCCCTGCTTCCCTTTGTACACCACACGTCATCACTTTATTTTCATCTAATTGCCTGAGAGAGACACCCCTTTGATACTGCCTGCGTGCCAACCCCAACCGCTATCAGGGACTAGTCACATGTCTGAATGCTCTTCTCTGAGGAGAAGGAGGATAGGGTAGAAGCCCTGGGTATGGCACACCTGCAGAAGACAAACCCGTTTCTCTGCAGAGATATGACGTATCGATCACCACCTGGAAGGATATCAGCACGTGTGTCAGCGGAATAGAGAAGAGGAGGTGGGGGGTTGTAGAGGGGTGAGTGACAGGGGTAGTGACAGAGGTAGAAAAGGCTTGTGGGTGCTCCCTCCTGGGCCTTTATGGTCCGCCACTGGAGATAGAGGGAGGCTGAGGGCTGTAAAGGGGGGTGGCCTATTCCTTCTCCTTTCCATCCCTCCCTTTCTACTTCTCTACTCTGTCACTCAGGTGTGTGTGTGTGTGTGTGTGTGTGTGTGTGTGTGTGTGTGTGTGTGTGTGTGTGTGTGTGTGTGTGTGTGTGTGTGTGTGTGTGTGTGTGTGTGTGTGTGTGTGTGTGTGTGTGTGTGTGTGTGTGTGTGTGTGTGTGTGTGTGTGTGTGTGTGTGTTTCATCGGCTGACAATGCCACATGCTCAGTCCTTGATGAAAACTATCAGTTTATATTATAGCTGTGACTTCAGCAATAGATACTCTGTCTAGGACCCTCAAAAGCCCGATGACACAATACAAAGCAATCGTAGGCATTGGCAAAATCAGGGACATTTCATACAGACAGTTGGAAGTTGTGCATTAGAAGTTCACCATAGAAATGCAATCCCACTTCTAAAACCTCCTTTCCTTTTTATGCACACAGCATGAATAGAAATAGAACTGTGTATTTCTCCTGCTGTATTCTGTATCTAGTCCCTGTTTCTAAATGCCATGTTGTGTGTGGTTCAGAGGAGGTTGTGTGCCTGTGTCATGTTGGGCTTGTTCACAGTCAATGTTTAACCTTTTCAATGTGAAGTCTCTTGGACCTACAGTGCCCACTGTACTGCCACACACTTCCTGTGTCCCAAATGGCACCCTAGTCCCTATGGCCCATAGGGCTCTGGTCAAAAGTAGTGCCTTATAAAGGGAATAGGGCGCCATTTGGGATTCACACACTACACTGTGTAGCTCTACCAGACCTTACAAGACCTTAAAGACCTTCAAGTTGTCACAGTAGGGGGAAAAACTGGTTGAAATGTTGTAATTACAGCCATAATTGGCCTGTTTTTCCCAATGGGGTCGTTCTATATAAAGATGGCAAATAAAAATGACAGGCCCCGTTCTCATGGTTTTTCATAGTTTGTATTTCATATTTATAGATCGCATATAGAGGATAATATTCTGTATGGTCCAGAGTAACAAAATGTTGCTACAACGTCATACCAAGATCTGGCCACGGTCCTTTAGCTGGCCATGGTCCTTTAGCTGGCCATGGTCCTTTAGCTGGCCATGGTTGACCTGTGTGATGGGCTGATGGCTGTCTTGTGTTAGTGTTTACTAGTGTGTATGGATAAGACCTGATGGATGGAGTGGGAGGGACACAGAGAGGTCTCACCATGACAGAATCTAATCAGGAGTTGCCCTAATATATTACAACATTACAACATTACAATAACCAGAGAGAAATAGAGAGCGAGAGAACCACACTCTCTCTCTCTCTGATCTAGACAAGTTCCATCTCTTAGTTAAAAAATATGCCGGAGAGAGAGAGAACGAGAACGAGAGAAAGAGGCGGCGAGAGTATAGAAAGAGAGAGAAGACAGAGAGAGAAAGAGGGAGAGGGATAACAGAGAGAGTAAGAAAGAGAGAGAAGACAGAGAGAGAAAGAAAGAGGGAGAGGGATAACAGAGAGAGCTGTAGAAAGATAAATGAGCGCTCCATGGAGCTCTGAGGGGAAACAGATCCCTTATCAGGCGTTGCTACTATTTACTGGCATTAAGAATGATAATATCCATCAGCGCCCTGTCAGCAACCCAAGTGGGCCCGCCACGAGAACAAAGGCACCACTGTCTCCCCGACGATACGCTTACAAGGACATGCTGATGTACCTGCCATTCAGGTGCAAAACGTGTCATCACCACACGCCCGATCAGGCCTCTCGGTTCCGCCCTGGCGCTGAGTAGAAGTGCCCATCGGCAACCACAAACCGTTCTTTATATCCCTTCTCCCCCTCGTTCTCATGGCGACACCCATGGCAACAACAAACCTCCAATCTGGCGAGTTAATGAGCTAGAAATCATTGCCGTGCTACACAAGTAAAAAGAGAAAACGTCAGCATGTGTACATTCCAACTCTCTAACTGAAATATGGCTACGGCCCGGTAACAGATTTCAGTAGCTTTAGCGATGCCGAGCTAGAGGGAGGAAAAGACAGACAACAAGGACAACAACAGCAATGTCAGGGAGGCATATGTGTAATTACTTTTGGCCATCTCTCAAAGCTGCCTTTCTCCGGAGAGAGATGTGTGACAATATATGACAAGAAAGCCAACAGGCTCCCTATAGACTGTAATAGGATCCATCATCACTGGAGCAGGCACACCTGTCTGGCACACAGAACAACGCAATGCCACCATGCCTATTTATTAGGTGCCAGAAAAGTTTATGTTTGTTCCGATGACAGTGACAGCGACTTGATCCTCCTTTTCATTATTTGGAAATCTCAAGCTTTTTGGGGGAAAGGAGGGAGGAAGGAAGGGAGAGAGGGTTTGAGGGGAGGAGGAAAAGACTGACTCAATTTTTTATTTTTTGACACGGTGCACAGTGAGTTCCCTTTCTTCCTGATAGCTGTCTGCCAAAGGAGTCAGATGACATATAACAAAGACTGTCTGTCACTCGCCAGGAGGACGGATTCATAAATGTTATATTTATTTATTTTGGAGGTTTTTTGATGTTGATGCTGCCCCACAAACAGATCCTTTCTTAAGACACTTCAAGTCCGGTTTTCATTTCAAACTACTGTATATCTGCGGTGGATATGAAACTATGCAGAATGCTAGAAGATGCATTTAATTATATATAATATCTTGATATCTGTATTTATCATTTAGATTTAATATTTATTAGGGTCCCCATTAGCTGCTGCCAGCTACTCTTTCTGGTGTCCAAGCAGGAATAAAACTATACCACATAATGAATCAGTCTACATCATGAATAAAACAATACATCATAATGAAACAGTCTACATCATAAATAAAACAATACATCATAATGAAACAATACATCACAATGAATCAGTCTACATCATAAATAAAACAATACATCATAATGAAACAATACATCACAATGAATCAGTCTACATCATGAATAAAACAATACATCATAATGAATCAGTCTACATCATGAATAAAACAATACATCATAATGAAACAGTCTACATCATAAATAAAACAATACATCATAATGAAACAATACATCACAATGAATCAGTCTACATCATAAATAAAACAATACATCATAATGAAACAATACATCATAATGAATCAGTCTCCGTCATAAATAAAACAATACATCATAATGAAACAATATATCATAATGAATCAGTCTACATCATAAATAAAACAATACATCATAATGAAACAATACATCATAATGAATCAGTCTACATCATAAATAAAACAATACATCATAATGAAACAATACATCATAATGAATCAGTCTACATCATAAATAAAACAATACATCATAATGAAACAATACATCATAATGAATCAGTCTACATCATAAATAAAACAATACATCATAATGAAACAATACATCATAATGAATCAGTCTACATCATAAATAAAACAATACATCATAATGAAACTAAACATCATAATGAAACTATACATCATAATGAAACAGTCTACATCATAAATAAAACAATACATCATAATGATACAGTCCACATCATAAATAAAACAATACATCCACATCATAAATAAAACAATACATCATAATGAAACAGTCTACATCATAATTAAACTAAACATCATAATGAAAAACTATACATCATAATGAAACAGTCTACATCATAAATAAAACAATACATCATAATGAAACAGTCTGAAACATCATAAATAAAACAATACATCATAATGAAACATACATCATGAAACAATACATCATAATGAAACAGTCCATAATGAAACAATACATCATAATGAAACAGTCCAATCATAAATAAAACAATACATCATAATGAAACAGTCCACATCATAAATAAAACAATACATCATAATGAAACAGTCCACATCATAAATAAACATCAATAGTCCAATCATAAATAAAACAATACATCATAATGAAACATCATAATAAAACAAAATCAGTCCACATCATAAATAAAACAATACATCATAATGAAACAGTCCACATCATAAATAAAACAATACATCATAATGAAACAGTCCACATCATAAATAAAACAATACATCATAATGAAACAGTCCACATCATAAATAAAACAATACATCATAATGAAACAGTCCACATCATAAATAAAACAATACATCATAATGAAACAGTCCACATCATAAAGTCCACAAAACAATACATCATAATGAAACAGTCCACATCATAAATAAAACAATACATCATAATGAAACAGTCCACATCATAAATAAAACAATACATCATAATGAAACAATACATCATAATGAAACAGTCCACATCATAAATAAAACAATACATCATAATGAAACAGTCCACATCATAAATAAAACAATACATCATAATGAAACAATACATCACAATGAATCAGTCTACATCATAAATAAAACAATACATCATAATGAAACAATACATCATAATGAAACAATACATCATAATGAAACAGTCCACATCATAAATAAAACAATACATCATAATGAAACAGTCTACATCATAAATAAAACAATACATCATAATGAAACAGTCTACATCATAAATAAAACAATACATCATAATGAAACAGCCCAATTCATAAATAAAACAATACATTATAATGAAACAGTCTACATCATAAATAAAACAATACATCATAATGAAACAGTCTACATCATAAATAAAACAATACATCAAAATGAAACAGTCTACATCATAAATAAAACAATACATCATAATGAAACTATACATCATAATGAAACAATACATCATAATGAAACAGTCTACATCATAAATAAAACAATACATCATAATGAAACAGCCCAATTCATAAATAAAACAATACATCATAATGAAACAGTCCACATCATAAATAAAACAATACATCATAATGAAACAGTCCACATCATAAATAAAACAATACATCATAATGAAACAGTCCACATCATAAATAAAACAATACATCATAATGAAACAATACATCATAATGAAACAGTCCACATCATAAATAAAACAATACATCATAATGAAACAGTCCACATCATAAATAAAACAATACATCATAATGAAACAGTCCACATCATAAATAAAACAATACATCATAATGAAACAGTCCACATCATAAATAAAACAATACATCATAATGAAACAGTCCACATCATAAATAAAACAATACATCATAATGAAACAGTCCACATCATAAATAAAACAATACATCATAATGAAACAGTCCACATCATAAATAAAACAATACATCATAATGAAACAGTCCATCATCATAAATAAAAACAATACATCATAATGAAACAGTCCACATCATAAATAAAACAATACATCATAATGAAACAGTCCATCATAAATAAAAAATACAAATGAAAATACATCATAATGAAACAATACATCATAATGAAACAGTCCACATCATAAATAAAACAATACATCATAATGAAACAGTCCACATCATAAATAAAACAATACATCATAATGAAACAATACATCATAATGAAACTATACATCATAATGAAACTATACATCATAATGAAACAGTCCACATCATAAATAAAACAATACATCATAATGAAACAGTCCACATCATAAATAAAACAATACATCATAATGAAACTATACATCATAATGAAACAATACATCATAATGAAACAGTCCACATCATAAATAAAACAATACATCATAATGAAACAGTCTACATCATAAATAAAACAATACATCATAATGAAACAGTCCACATCATAAATAAAACAATACATCATAATGAAACAGTCTACATCATAATGAAACAATACATCATAATGATACAGTCCACATCATAAATAAAACAATACATCATAATGAAACAGTCTACATCATAATTAAACTAAACATCATAATGAAACTATACATCATAATGAAACAGTCTACATCATAAATAAAACAATACATCATAATGAAACTATACATCATAATGAAACAATACATCATAATGAAACTATACATCATAATGAAACAATACATCATAATAAAACAGTCTACATCATAAATAAAACAATACATCATAATGAAACAATACATCATAATGAAACAATACATCATAATGAAACATTCTACATCATAAATAAAACAATACATCATAATGAAACAGTCTACATCATAAATAAAACAATACATCATAATGAAACAGTCTACATCATAAATAAAACAATACTTCATAATGAAACTATACATCATAAATAAAACAATACATCATAATGAAACAGTCTACATCATAAATAAAACAATACATCATAATGAAACAGTCTACATCATAATGAAACTATACATCATAATGAAACTATACATCATAATGAAACTATACATCATAATGAAACAATCTACATCATAATAAAACGGTCTACATCATAAATACATGTCTAAAATGAGAAAACATAAGACATTGTGCATTATAAATGTACATTGCTCCAATATTACAAATTCACTTAATAGCCCATATTAAAATATTACAGTGTGTGTGTGTGTATAGAGTGTGATTGTTATTGTGTATGTGTGCATCTTCACACTTCGTGTTGTTCCGTTCCGTCAGTTTTTTTAATCTGATTTTACTGCTACCTTGAGTTACCTGAGGTGGCAGAGAGTTCCATGTTGTCATGGCTCTATTTAATATTGTGTGTTTCCCAGCCTCTGTTCTGGACCTGAGGACTGTGAACGGTAGATGAGATTGGGTCTAGTCATGTCATGGATGGTGGTGTAGGTGAGACTGGGTCTACTCAGGTTATGCTAGAGGAAGAGGAGAGTATAGTGGGGTAGGGTATGTGACTAGGGGCGGTGGAGGAGGGTGTCAAGCGGAAGAGGAAAAAGGGGGAGAAGAACGGAGGTGGGAGGAGAGAGGCTGGTGTGGACTAAGGCACCTTTGTCTGGTGCTGGGGGGGAGGCCCCATCTAGAGAGAAAGGGCAGGTGGTCAGGATGGGAGATGGAGATGAGGAAGGTGAGTCTGAGGAAGAGGACTAAAGGGAAAAAGGTTCATCTTGAAGCTTTTTTTTGCAATCGGGGAAAGTTTGGAAGAGCAGTACAAACACGCTATGAAAAATGAGAGGCATGGTGTCCTCTCACACAGGAAACGTTTTAGGCTGAGGAAGTGGGTCACAACCGTGCATAAAGGTCTACCTTCAAATGCTTTTTAGATGAATAGTTATTTTCTGGCACTGGGGCTTTTTGAGCTTTGCTATTGGTCTGTCTTTGCTGGCCTTTTCCCCACTTCTTATGGAGCCTCTTGAGGTCGTCTATTGTTTCTGCAGGAGACGCATAGTGATGTGGTGAATGAAGTTGATTGGGGGCTCTGGTGGAAAGGGGCAAGTGTGCTGAGCCATGGAACAAATGTTAGTTAGTGCAGGGGTGGCAGTCCTCTTTGCAGATGTACCTCGGGCCGTGCACCGGGGGTCAATGGAGTTTTATAAGTAATTAGGGGGAATAACTGGACTGGACTTCTTTTGCGTTTTGCGTGAGTGCGTCGTGGCAGGAGAGTTGCCCATGAGCTGCCGTCAAGTGGCTCTGACTCTCCTGCCCAAAATAGGGGTTGTGTGAACTTAAGAACTGGAGGCCTGTGGCATTGCTCTGTGCAGACTACAAGATATGTGCCAAGGTCCTCGCTAACAGACTGAAGTCCCATCTGGACTCTATAGTACACAAGGACCAGACGTATTGTGTCCTGGGATGCTCAATCACGGACAACTTGTTCTTAGTCAGGGACATGTTGAACTTTTTGAGAGTTTCTAATGTGAACTTTGGACTGGTCTCTTTAGACCAAGAGCAGGCTTTTGATAGAGTGGACCATGAGTATCTGTTCAATGTGATGTCTGTGTTTGGGTCTGGTGAATGGTTTTTGGCTTGTCTGAAGATATTGTATGCTGAGGCGTCATGTATGGTCAAGGTGGGAGGGGGGCTCAGTAGGCCAGTCTGGGTGAGACGGGGCACTAGACAAGGATGGCCAATATTGTGGCAGTTACATACATTAGCCATTGAGCCTTTTTTGGGCCTCCTACACAGGAGACTGCAGGGAGTGTGCTGGACCGGCATGCGTGTGTTGACAGGCATAGCAGTGTATGCGTATGCAGATTACGTGTCTGTGATGGTCAGGATATGCAAGCACTAGAGACTCGTCTGAAGTTGTACGAGGGAGCTTAATCAGCTAAAGTGAACTAGGGCAAGAGCAAAGCTCTGTTATCTGGGGCAAGAGCAAAGTGTCCCAAGTGTCATATAGAGGGAGGGTGCTGATAATTAACAACCCGGCGGCCTCCTCCCTGTGGTATAAACTGGTTGTCCTCAACCCCCCCGCCGGTTCTGCTCGCAGACCCGCAAAGCAAGCTAGTGGATTTTTTCCTGGTCGGGCCATCACCTGGCAGTATTGTATATGTCTGTCCACGAAGGAGGACAGGGCCTGGTGGAAATGGAGAGCAGGGTGGCTGCATTCCGACTAAAGGCGGCACAGAGACTGCTGTACCATACTGATGTTGGCTGGAGGGAACCATCATGTGTGCTGCTGAGGAGAGCTGGCGGATTAGGGTTGGACCGGCAGCTGTTCCTCATCAGGCTGGAGAGGCTGAGTACAGCAGGTCTCTGATTTTTACTCTGCAGTGCTGAGGGCCTGGTAGCTGCTAAGGCCCACATGAGAAGGGGGTGTGGAGTCTAGGCTGCCATCCTTTTGAGATCGGTTCAATCAGCCACCCTGCAGAAGTGACTGATGGCAGCGGGTTTACTAAGGCTGGGTGACCTATGGCCACTGGGGGAGGAGGGGTGGAAGACCCCGGAAGTCCTGGCACAACAAACAGGACTAACATATCTTAGGCTGCTGGAGAGATTCCTGGGGGAGGTCCAGGAGGCACTGTCTAAGCCAGTAAGGGGGGGTGTTTGAGCGGCCAAAGGGGGAGGGGCCACCAATGTTTCCGCCACTGCAGGTGACGGAAGAGACTGGGGACTGGCAAGGGGGTATGGAGAACTTGTTGGACTTTAACACTCCGAGCCTGGGGGAGTTTGAGGGGGTGTGAGGTAAAGCCCTCTACAACCTCTGCATTAAGGTGAGGAACATTACGAGCCTATCAGGAGTGAAGGCACATCAGTGGCAGGGGGTATGTGGGGCGGAGAGTATGATGGGTTTTAGATAGAGAGGCCTCTATAACCAACAGAGACTAAAGTGGAGGGTTCTACCTGGAGCCCTGGCCACTAATAGCTGGTAGGCACGGGTCGACCCGGGAGTCGGACAAGGTCCTTTATGTGTCATGAGTGACACTGCGCATCTTGTGTTTTCTGTGTACTTCAGGTTAATGCCATTAATGTCTCTGTTGAAATGTCTGTGTGAGAGGCTGGGGGTGGAGTTTACTGTCGCGATGTTTATAATGGGGTGCAGGTATTCGAAAAGGGGGGGTGTCTGTACAGCTGGGGAAGATGGGTTGGATATACGGTCGTAAATGTGGTGAGGGTTTGTTTATTGTGCAGTGTGATGTTGTTTTGTATCGTGGGGTAGAGGGCAAGGTGAGTATACAGCACAGGGGATATTTGTTTTTAAAAAGTTGTGTGTGAGTGTGTATGTGTGTGTGTGTGTGTGTGTGTGTGTGTGGGGGGATTTTAATGGAATGAGGATGTATCATTAAAGACAAAAAGTATCTCCCTCCCTCCCCCCCTCAGTGTGACTGTCAGCCTCCATGTTGAGGCCCAACGTTGCCTGTCATCTGAACACTTCATAATTAGACTTCCTCCTGACTCCAAGTATGGTGCCACGGTGACAAAAGACTGCAATGGCGGCCGGGGTGGCAGACGACTCCTCCTCTCCTCGCCACAGTTATAAATAGTCTGACTGGATGATTAATGAGTGAGGCCGTTGAGCTAAAGACCCAGACAATGGTTGCCCGCGCAGCTGCCTGAACAAAAAAAGACCCCACAAAAACAAAACAAGACAAGCCCTGTCTGGGGATAGAAAGGGATGGAATGGAGAGACTGAAGGGAGAGTGGCAGCGAGCAGAGTAGGCAAAATAAATAAATAAATTCAGAGCGACAGATTTTGAAGACTTTATTTAACCCCTGAGCACTTTTGAGAGGAATTCTCATTAACATTTTGACACGCTCGGATGAATAGAGAGTTCAGGCAGGTTGGGTACTGGAGAGAGTGATAAAATGAGAGAGAGAGAGAGAGAGAGAGAGAGAGAGAGAGAGAGAGAGAGAGAGAGAGAGAGAGAGAGAGAGAGAGAGAGAGAGAGAGAGAGAGAGAGAGAGAGAGAGAGAGAGAGAGAGAGAGAGAGAGAGAGAGAGAGAGAGAGAGAGAGAGAGAGAGAGAGAGAGAGAGAGAGAGAGAGAGAGAGAGAGAGAGAGAGAGAGAGAGAGAGAGAGAGAGAGAGAGAGAGAGAGAGAGAGAGAGAGAGAGAGAGAGAGAGAGAGAGAGAGAGAGAGAGAGAGAGAGAGAGAGAGAGAGAGAGAGAGAGAGAAAATGGGAGGAAAGACAAGCCAGAAGAGACCCCTGGATAATTCCTTAGAAAGAAAAGTTGCAGTTTTCCCCAAAACGCATTGGAAGCTTATATTGTTGCTAAACAAAGCCAGTGAGAGGGAGGCGTGAATGGCACCATAGGGGCCTTTCCTTGGGGCCCTCAGCGCTACACAGCAACTATGGGAATGGG
Source organism: Oncorhynchus gorbuscha (assembly GCF_021184085.1). NCBI lineage: Eukaryota > Metazoa > Chordata > Actinopteri > Salmoniformes > Salmonidae > Oncorhynchus > Oncorhynchus gorbuscha. Next base: position 77,725,762 of record NC_060178.1, on the reverse strand, counting down.
CCATGGTCAGTCTGTGGTCAGAATTTCTGTATAAGAGCACACACATGACAACATATTGACAGAGAGGCACAGGCTAGGAATGTATACTGAATAGTATACTGCCTAAGATTGCCACAGTCTATCCACTGGCAGGACAAAAACATGCTACCTAGATCACTATCCATGTTTCAAATTAGACATATCACAAAACACATCAAATCAGTCAAAGCTCCACAATAAATACACAACAATCAAGGCAACAGAGGAAACACATTTTTCACACAATATATCAAAAGAGGGTGATCGATTCCGCCTGCTAGCTGCTCCAGAGCGGGTTTTCTTCCATTTGACACAGGCATTTCTCTTTCCTCCTCATCTTTCCTCCTTCTCTCCTGCCAGACCTCTCAGGGCTTTAGAACAGTTCCTTTAGTGCTCCTGACAGGGGGTTATTTGCTCCCATATATGTTTTCTCTCCAATCATCCGATGGCGGGCAGGACTGCATGCGGGCAGGGCCGGGCTGCCAAACATCCCTGAGACGCTGCCTGTCTGATGGTCACCTCTTTGACTAGTCTTTCCTCACTCCCCTCCTGTTTCCCTCCCTGTCCCCGGCTTCTCTGCCCTATACTTTCTCTCTGCTTTAGATTCTCTGGCCTGGAGAGGAGGAGAGGACCCTGTCATTTGGCTGTCGCCGCTGTCCTTGGGTCCAAAGTGTGGTTTAACACCTGATAAGCACCACCACCATGACAATGCCAGATGTGATTTGAAGGGAGGAGAAAAAAACATCACTGGAACAAATCTCACTATTCACTATTCTCAAGTTTGCCCTGAAGGGTGATGTCTGACAAGCACCCATAAGAATCCACAATATCCACAGTACAAACATGAGGACAGTTTTGCCAAAAGCTGGAAGTCCCTGAAAGCCTACCGTATACAGGAAACAACACAATGGAGGACAGATTGTTACTCCTGTTAACAGGGCATTCATTCAAAGATTTGGGTGGAGAAACTATAAACTAGAAGGTCACCTAGGATACTGGCAAACTCATTTTAGAAGGCTATCCATGGCGAATATTTGCTTCATAAAGTGTCCCTACAAATGAAACTGGATATCCTTTACAGTATTTCAAACCCTTATTGCCAGTGGTTGAATTAATAGTCTTTTGTATTTATTTGTTTACCCTACACACAATATCCTTCCTATTGATTACAGTACAGTCAAATGTCTCATCCCAAACCTACACAACCAACCACCCATATGTTTAGAGTAAGTATGAAGAACATAGCTCTTACACAATATAGCTAATGACAACCACAGTGACAGTCTTTAAACACTGTAAATACTAAATACCACACACAAACCCATTTACTAGTTCATACGGTACACAATGCTCTATCTTCCTCAGAGCGCATAATTAGCCTAATTTACTCGATTCTTGATGGTGTCTTATGGCCATCATCACAGAGGGACTGATGTCTCCAATATCCACCAAATCAATAGAGCCAAACAGACAGCATAAAGCTTTAAGCTAAACACATGCGAAGGCGATAAAAAAAGACATGATTTCACAGAGAAAAGACTGGAGATCAATAGCATGAAGGGCTAATAGAATCAAAGGTGTGTTGTTAGTGTTTGCAGTTACGGAGGTACTTAAGGAACATCTGAGCGCAACAAAGGTGAACAAAGCACTCTGAACGAATGGAAAAGAGAAGAGGTGAAGTTGAGTGGGGTTTCTTAAACGTTCTTTTTACATCCGGCAACACAATGTCCAACGGTAGTAGTGCACAAGACATGCTGAGTCACATTCAGTTATCACTGACGTGCTCTCGACAATAACTCAACGGGCTCAAATGCATCTGCTGCTCTTGGCTGATCTAGCCATCCTGAAACCGTGTATGAAGACAAGACACACTAGCCCATACAATATCAGATCTGTCTTACATCAAAGCAATGTGGCTTTTCTTTTGTCCTCACACTGCATTTCTCATTTCAATGGGTCACTGTACACTGAGTATACCAAACATTAGGAACACCCCTACAAGGTGTCGAAAGCGTTCCACAGGGATGCTGGCCCATGTGGACTCCAATGCCTCCCACAGTTGTGTCATGTTGGTTGGATGTCTTTTGTGCGCTGGATCAATGATACACACAGGAAACTGTTGAGCGTGAAAAACCCAGCAGCCTTTCAGTTCAAACCGCTGTGCCTGGCACCCACTACCATACCTCGTTCAAAGGCACTTAAAATGTTTTGTCTTGCCCATTCACCCTCTGAATGGCACAAATACACAATCCATGTCACAATTGTCTCAAGGCTAAAAAAAATCCTTCTTTAACCTGTCTCCTCCCCTTCATCTACACTGATTGAAGTGGATTTAACAAGTGGAATAAATAAGGGATCATAGCTTTCACCTGGATTCACCTGGTCAGTCTATGTCATGGAAAGAACAGGTGTTCTTAATGTTTTGTGCACTCGGTGTACAATGTTCAACGCAACATCCCAGCTATTCCCAAATTGCCTGTCAGAAGAAATAAAGGCAAGTCAAGCCTAACAATGTGACAGAAATGTGATGGTAGATGGAAAGGCAGCTAATATAGACAAAGAGGCCTTACAAACCAGTCTGACTTTATAATGCATAGTATAAGGCAACCGTCACAAGATGGTTTAGATGATTCATTATTAACAGCCAGTATTAGTCTGGATACTGAATTATTGATCCAATCCTTTTAAATCCATTGGTATACTAACCGACAAAGGTATACTAACTGACTTAGAAACAACTACATGAAGTATGTCTGGCTACTCAGAACCCTGGTCATATGAAATTACTGATCCACAATTTAAATATGTTGCAAGGCTTGGAGAGAGAGAGATAATTATGCTGTAAGTCGAGCCTCTTGTCAGTCCTGGCCTTTATCCCCTGGACTGGATGAGTAGACTGGACTGAGGAAGAGCCAGGAGCTTTCAGCGGAGGAATGTGACAGGAGAGAGAGAAAAGGGAGGTAGTGAGAGAGAGAGAGAGAGAGAGAGAGAGAGAGAGAGAGAGAGAGAGAGAGAGAGAGAGAGAGAGAGAGAGAGAGAGAGGGAGAGAGAGAGAGAGAGAGAGAGAGAAAAAGACTGAAAGAAGAGAGACAGGAAATGGAGAGACTGGAAGGACAAAGAGAGAGTAAGGTAGGAGAGAGAAAGAGAGGGAGAGAGAGAGAGTATGACATTTGAAATGTCTATTATTTTGGAACTTCTGTGAGTGTAATGTTTACTGTTAAACAGCCACCACTAACATTGAGTGGCTGCTGCCAACACACTGACTCAACTCCAGCCACTTTAATAATGGGAATGGATGGGAATTTCTGTAAAATATATCACTAGCCACTTTAAACAATGCTACATAATATAATGTTTACATACCCTACATTATTTATCTCATATGTACTGTACTCTATATCATCTACTACATCTTTATGTAATACATGTATCACTAGCCACTTTAAACTATGCCACTTTGTTTACATACTCATCTCATATGTATATACTGTACTCGATACCATCTACTGCATCTTGCCTATGCTGCTCTGTACCATCACTCATTCATATATCTTTATGTACATATTCTTTATCCCTTTACACTTGTGTGTATAAGGTAGTAGTTTTGGAATTGTTAGCTAGATTACTCGTTGGTTATTACTGCATTGTCGGAACTAGAAGCACAAGCATTTCGCTACACTCGCACTAACATCTGCTAACCATGTGTGACAAATAACATTTGATTTGATTTTTTAATTTTAATTGTTAATTTCACTTTTGTTTATTATCTTTTTTTTATTTATTTATTTATTTTACCCCTTTTTCTAGCCAATTTTGTGTTATCCAATTGGTAGTTACAGTCTTGTCTCGTCACTGCAACTCCCGTATGGACTCAGGAGAGGCGAAGGTCGAGAGCCGTGCGTCCTCTGAAACACAACCCAGCCAAGCCGCATTGCTTCTTGACACAATGCCCACTTAACCCGGAAGCCAACCACACCAATGTGTCAGAGGAAACAACGTACACCTGGCGACTGTGTCAGCGTGCCTTTTGCCCGGCCCGCCACAGGAGTTGCTAGTGCGCAATGGGACAAGGACATCAATGCCGGCCAAACCCTCCCCTAACCCGGACGACACTGTAACAGATAGCAAACAGAGTTTTGACTATGTCACTGCTGCACCTCCACCACCACCACCACCGTTGCCTAAACAAGCACTGTGTTTTTCATCTCAATATAAGCAATGCAGTGTGGCGCTCTGTCTTCTCTTCTGACAGAGATAAGATGTATAAATTATGAGCAGCTGACGGTCTACTCTAGAGCCCCAGGCGTCTCATCAATCACAGTCTGCATGTCAGCAGGTAACTGATGCAGGCCCCGAAGGCAAAATGTTACCCTCGTCAGGTGAAAGGTGTGTGTGACTGAGTGTGTGTGTGTGTTTGACGCTGCTGTCAGAAAGTGGGTTGTGAACAGTTGATCCGTTGTGAACAGGCCTCTTTAAAAGAAGAACAACAACAGCAACGCCCACAGAGGGCTGGATAAAGTGTGTGCTAGCACTCAAGGTTTAGGCGTTCCACCTTAGGGCATCTGTTTTGCTGATATGCGACAAGAACCCACAATGTGTGTGAGAGAGACAGGTAGAGGGAGAAAGAGAGATCTCTGTGAAGGCCATGGTAGACCACCCAGTATCTATTGGGGAGGAGCAGCAGACACGGCTAGCTTTTCCCTTGTCCTGTCTCTCTTTCCCTTTCGCTCCCTCCCTCCCTCCCTCCCTCCCCCTGCTTTCCTCTTGTCTGGCTGAGGCTTGAAAGGCCATCGGTCAGAGAGATACATGGAAAGAAGGATAGATATCAAATGTGTCAGTTTTTCTCACAGAAGGAGAGAGAAATAGTTGTCTCTCTTTCCAGGCCTGTCTTGTTTAGTATGAAGTGGAAACACCTCTCATGCAACCCATCAGCTGCCTCAACCCTCAGCCCTCAGTCTGTGTGGGAGGTCATTCCAAACCAAGGTCGCCCCTACCGACCTTACCAAAACCAATACTACGTCAGCTGCCAACTGAGTCAGACACAGAGAATGATGCCCACATCCCACAGTACTGCAGGGCGGAAACATTTCATTTTGGTCAGGGCCTGGGGCAGACAAAGAGAGAAAACACATGACACCCAAAAGAGAACAACAACAAAGATGTCGCTTGCCACAGTGTTTGGAGCCCCCCAAGACCTGTGGGTTAAGTTATGGGAATACTAAGGTTTGCTTGTTGACTCCAGACATCGTAATGGGACGCAGGCAGTGGCATGGTCTCTCTCTCTCTTCCACACACACACACACACACACACACACACACACACACACACACACACACACACACACACACACACACACACACACACACACACACACACACACACACACACACACACACACACACACACACACACACACACACACACACAGCAAATGTGCGTCTGACCTGCGACTGTCTACATCACTTTACCATGTCTGGAGAGTGTGTGTGCGCGTGTGTTCCTTCCCGTAGCTTCGAGTGCAGCAGAAATGTTAAGTGACCGGTATGAGTACAAAGGCAAACATTAGAGGATTATTGACAGGAAAGTATTTGTACCAACCAGAGAAGTCTCCCGTTGTAATGCCAATGAAACACGCAAACCAGTCCAGGGCATTATCACCAACAACAGACACTTTCATGTAAGCAGATTTAAGCTTATTACTGAGCTAAAGATTTGCTTAGTGGAAGATAAGCATGATTTGGGGAAAGTAAATGTTGGATTTAGAAGGTTGTTGAACAGTCACTGAGCGCTGTAGTAGTCTATGTGCAGAAACACACGTGATCTTCAACGAACACAACACGATGCATTACAAACTTGTTCATCTGTAGACAAAACAATCCGGCCTGTTTGTGGTATATGTCAAAACTGCCTGTCTGTGGTGTATGTCAATACTGCCTGTCTGTGGTGTATGTCAATACTGCCTGTCTGTGGTGTATGTCAATAATGCATGTATGTGGTGTATGTCAATACTGCCTGTCTGTGGTGTATGTCAATACTGCCTGTCTGTGGTGTATGTAAATAATGCCTGTCTGTGTTGTATGTCAATACTGCCTGTCTGTGGTGTATGTCAATACTGCCTGTCTGTGGTGTATGTCAATACTGCCTGTCTGTGGTGTATGTCAATACTGCCTGTCTGTGGTGTATGTCAATACTGCCTGTCTGTGGTGTATGTCAATACTGCCTGTCTGTGGTGTATGTCAATACTGCCTGTCTGTGGTGTATGTCAATACTGCCTGTCTGTGGTGTATGTAAATAATGCCTGTCTGTGTTGTATGTCAATACTGCCTGTCTGTGGTGTATGTCAATACTGCCTGTCTGTGGTGTATGTCAATACTGCCTGTCTGTGGTGTATGTCAATACTGCCTGTCTGTGGTGTATGTCAATACTGCCTGTCTGTGGTGTATGTCAATACTGCCTGTCTGTGGTGTATGTCAATACTGCCTGTCTGTGGTGTATGTCAATAATGCCTGTCTGTGGTGTATGTCAATACTGCCTGTCTGTGGTGTATGTCAATACTGCCTGTCTGTGGTGTATGTAAATAATGCCTGTCTGTGTTGTATGTCAATACTGCCTGTCTGTGGTGTATGTCAATACTGCCTGTCTGTGGTGTATGTCAATACTGCCTGTCTGTGGTGTATGTCAATAATGCCTGTCTGTGGTGTATGTCAATACTGTCTGTCTGTGGTGTATGTCAATACTGCCTGTCTGTGGTGTATGTCAATACTGCCTGTCTGTGGTGTATGTCAATAATGCCTGTCTGTGGTGTATGTCAATACTGCCTGTCTGTGGTGTATGTCAATACTGCCTGTCTGTGGTGTATGTCAATACTGCCTGTCTGTGGTGTATGTCAATACTGCCTGTCTGTGGTGTATGTCAATAATGCCTGTCTGTGGTGTATGTCAATACTGCCTGTCTGTGGTGTATGTCAATACTGCCTGTATGTGGTGTATGTCAATAATGCCTGTCTGTGGTGTATGTCAATACTGCCTGTCTGTGGTGTATGTCAATACTGCCTGTCTGTGGTGTATGTCAATACTGCCTGTCTGTGGTGTATGTCAATAATGCCTGTCTGTGGTGTACTGCATGTCCCACCTCCAAGCCACCTCTAAGTATGATGTTGATAATTTCTAAATAGTCGTGTTCCTATTTACCACACACAGACATTTCACTTTACACACATCATCTTTAAACTAAGTATTATAATTACAGAGTAATTACAAGATACACCGTGTCTGTGTCTGATTTTAATATCGTCCCCACTTACAGAGCAATCAGTCATTCCACAAGACAGGTAAGTTTAATATCAGAGTTAATATCTACTTTTTCAGTTCTAATTAAAAGCTGAAGGGTTGTGTAGTTGTTGATAAAGGATAATTACATAGATGATATGACAGTGGAGGAATCCAGGACACGTAGTTTGATACCATGCCTGTATGTGTGTCATTCATCACAATAATAACACAGCTCTTTAGTGAACCATGAATCCTAATGATTATGTTTGAATAATCACTGTTATTGCATATCATTATACCTATAGTATGCTTCTGCAAACAGCCTAGAGCATGTGGAATGAACAAAAACACAGTATTGATCTGATCTGGCCTCTGATGTTCAGGGAAGTTCAAGGAAGGAGAAAGGCGGCCATTTTGACTCTCCATTTCCCCGCAGGGAGGTAAAACAACAACCGCTCAGCTTCCCCTCGACACCAAAGAGAAGGAGGTCTGTCATGTTTCCTGTGATGAGCTGACAGAGCCAGGCCTGGCCCGGAGCAGTGGGATATACCTCCCCCCAAAACAACCCCCAAAAACAAACAGTTCCACCCCACAGAGAAGGAGACAGGAGAGGGAGACAAGAGGAACGGGCAGACAGGTGTCAGTGAAGGATGATATGTGTGACAGAGGCCATCTAAAGAGACAGTAAAGAAGAGGTAGAAAGCTGAGGAGGCCAAGGGAGAAAGAAAGGTATTGTTCAACAAGGAAATTAACAGTATAAAGTTTCTGAAAAACCCTTTCCAGACTGCCTTTGGTCAACTAAAGTGCAACTACTTTACTCAGGTTGGATACTATTCCAAGATGTATATTCTGATATACAGTCTTTATTAGCCTGAGTGTCAGTCTGTTTGGGACTGTAAATGAAATATGTGTACTTGCATTAGTTACTACTACCCGAATGAACCAGGACTTACAGTATCAACGATCCTATTGTTTGGGGCACGAGGGGTAACACAATGTTTCAGAAGGACTGTAAAGAAGATGTCTGGAATGTGGATGACAACAGCTCTCAATGGTTCTGAAACCTGATGAGGCTGACAGGATGTGAGAGCACCTGATCCGCTGTCTGCATATTCCCTTACAGGTCTGTCTACTGTGTGTGTGTGTGTGTGTGTGTGTGTGTGTGTGTGTGTGTGTGTGTGTGTGTGTGTGTGTGTGTGTGTGTGTGTGTGTGTGTGTGTGTGTGTGTGTGTGTGTGTGTGTGTGTGTGTGTGTGTGTGTGTGTGTGTGTGTGTGTGTGTGTGTGTGTGTGTGTGTGTGTGTGTGTGTGTGTGTGTGTGTGTGTGTGTGTGTGTGTGTGTGTGGAAGGAGGACAACCTGTCTGTCTGTGCTTTTAGCTGAGGTGTGATGAGAGTCTGAGACGCCACGGTAGGTCAACCCACTTCTCCTGTTACCCTCAACACGTCTGGTGATGGAAGCTGCCAGTTGGCCCACTAAGGACACTTAGGTTGGTCCCAAATGGCACCCTCATTCCCTATATAGTGCACTACTCTGGGCCCTGGTCAAAAGTAGTGCACCACAAAGGGAATAGGGTGCCATTTGAGACACAGGCATTGATGTGATACCTATTGTGCTCTTCTTCTGCCAGTCTTCCTGCATCGCACTCATATCAGGTGATTCATGGGATAATACTTTATATCATATGAAATGTCAGTCAGAGGGCTGGGTTACCGGTGTAAGTCTTACTCAATGAGTGAGAAAAAAGAAGCAGACAGGAAAATAGGTTATGGTTGAGAGGACAGGGTAGTCAGTGGTTATCAGACATTCTCTGGCAGAGTTGGTTTTGGATAGAAGTGGAGAGAAAATGAATCTACTGTACCACATTGTTGGCCAGTCTACCCCATATGAATCAAATATGCAACTCTTTACACTAGCAAACTAACTGACAAATACATTGAAGCCACTTTTAAAACAGCACATTCTCTAAATATCCAACCCCTTCTTTTAAACAGCACAAAACATTTTGAAACAATACTGTGGTATTTGAATCCTCCTCCTCCAGCACCCCTCCACTGCCCATCTGTGGCATTTCTCCTCATCCCACCCCTCCACTGCCCATCTGTGTCCTCTCTCCTCCTCCAGCACCCCTCCACTGCCCATCTGTGGCATTTCTCCTCATCCCACCCCTCCACTGCCCATCTGTGTCCTCTCTCCTCATCCCACCCCTCCACTGCCCATCTGTGGCCTCTCTCCTCATCCCACCCCTCCACTGCCCATCTGTGGCCTCTCTCCTCATCCCACCCCTCCACTGCCCATCTGTGGCCTCTCTCCTCATCCCACCCCTCCACTGCCCATCTGTGGCCTCTCTCCTCATCCCACCCCTCCACTGCCCATCTGTGGCTTCTCTCCTCATCCCACCCCTCCACTGAGAGTGGGATAAGGGATGAATGCAATGTGAGTGTCACTTGACCTCCCTGACCTCTGCCTGACCCACAGAGCACCCTGGGATGGCATGAGGCTACCCTGGTCTTCCTTCTGTTGCTGGGGGAAACACACTCTCTCTCTTTTGTTTGTTTGCTTTCTTGCTCAATCCCTTTCTCTCTCTCCATATTCATCTCATCTCTTTCTTTCTCTCCATCTTCATCTCATCTCTTTCTCTCTTTCCATCTTCATCTCATCTCTTTCTCCATCTTCATCTCTTTCTCTCTCTCCATCCTCATATCTTTCTCTCTCTCTCCATCTTCATCTCATCTCTTTCTCTCTCTCCATATTCATCTCATCTCTTTCTCTCTCTCCATATTCATCTCATCTCTTTCTCTCTCTCCATCTTCATCTCTTTCTTTCTCTCCATCTTCATCTCATCTCTTTCTCTCTTTCCATTTTCATCTCATCTCTTTCTCTCTTTCCATCTTCATCTCATCTCTTTCTCTCTTTCCATCTTCATCTCATCTCTTTCTCTCTCTCTCCATCCTCATCTCTTTCTCTCTCTCTCCATCTTAATCTCTTCCTCTCTCTCTCCATCCTCATCTCTTTCTCTCTCTCTCTCCATCTTCATCTCATCTCTTTCTCTCGCTCTCAATTTCTCTCTATAATTTCTGCTCACGCCACTCTAATTTACTTTCTTTCTTTCTCTCCCCCTCTATCATTTCACAGCCTGAATACATCCAACAGAATAGACCACTCATCCTGAAGTGAGAGAGAAAGAGAGAGAGAGGGACCAGTGGCTATTGAATGTGTGGAGTAGAAAGTGGAGGACTGGCTAGTCTGGTTTAGGGGGACTGGAGAGTGTGAGAGAGCGTGTGACTAATAAGTGATATTCTCAGTAGACGTGTGAGCCTGTAAGGTGGAGTAGGCCCTCCGACTCAGAGCTGAATAGCAGGGACTCAGCTACTTTTGAAGTCATTCAACATGGAACCAATAACAAACTGAGTAGCATCATACAGCGCTGAGTGGTCTAATCATGAAGTTGAGAGTCTGAGAAGAAGGGGAAAACTATTACACCAAACCACAAACAGAACTGTTTTTACTCAAAGTGATTCAATCAGAGCAATGGATGTAATGATGCCAAGGACGACAACTGAGCTAGTTCAACTAACACATTTACGTACATTTTTCCCGCCGGCCTAGAATGTAATGAATAAAATAATGAATAAATACATACAGTATGGACTGGGGTCATAGAAACTGTGTGTAACGTGTGTTTGTGGGGTGTCAGTCACAATGTCAGGCCTCTGACAACCTAAATCTACAGTCGATGTCCACGGCCTCGTGGAAATATAATTAGCATAATAACAACATCCTCATCAACATCTGTCTGTTTAAGCTAGAGATATATTTTTTTACATGCACTTTCTATTCATTGCTTTGCCAATGTTTTTTGCAGTATTACTTTAGTGCCTTTTTGCAAACAGGATGCATGTTTTGGAAATATTTGATTCTGTACCGGCTTCCAGATTTTCAACTAGGTTAGTATTGTGGAGTAACTACAATGTTGTTGATCATCCGCCATTAAACTCTGTAACTGTTTTAAAGTCACCATTGGCCTCATAGTAAAATCCCTGAGCAGTTTCCTTCCTCTCTGGCAACTGAGTTAGGATGGATGCCTGTATCTTTGTAGTGACTGGGTGTATTGATACTCCATCCAACGTGTAATTAATAACTTCCACATGCTCGAAGGGATATTCAATGTCTGCTTTTTTTAATTTTTTCCCCATCTACCAATAGGTGCCCTTCTTTGTGAGGCATTGGAAACCCTCCCTGGTCTATGTGGTTGAATCTGTGTTTGAAATTCACTGCTCAACTGAGGGACTTTACAGATAATTGTATGTGTAGGGTACAGAGATGAGGTAGTCACACACTATTATTGCACAAAGTGTGAGTCCATGCAACTTATTATGTGACTTGTTAAGCAAATTATTACTCAAAACTTATTTAGGCTTGCCATAACAAAGGGGTGATTACTTATTGACTCAATACATTTTAGCTTTTAATTAATTTTGAAAAACATAATTCCCCTTTGACATTATGGGGTATTGTGTGCAGGCCAGTGACAAAGATTCTCAAATTAATACATTTTAAATTCAGGCTGTAACACAGAATGTGGACAAGGTCAAGGGGTGTGAATACTTTCTGAAGGCACTGTAAAAATCTGTTATTCAATACGTTTCTATGGGCTAATAATACCGGTAAGGCCAAATTCAATGTTTCATCAAATACTGCTTTAATATATTTTTATGCCTAAAGGGGTGCTAAACTTCAAAATCGAATAACTAAATGATCCCCATCTTAGACTCTTAAGGATTAATGCATCAGCAATGATTGGTTAATCCTCTGAAACCAGTTTTGTCTCTCAGGTGGAAAAGTTAAACAGAAGATCTGGAATCCTTTTCCCTCACCCCCTCAGGCACCTCACCCTCCCTGGAACCCACTCGCATGCATAACATAAGCCGCTGAGCTAAAGGTGTCAGGCATACCTATCGAGGAGGGCCCCCCTAGCCTGACCTACGGATAGCCCAGAGGGACATTAATTATAGAAGGCTCTGACTCAAGGGTCTCCAACAGGTTGATCGTGAGCTACCAGTGGCTAGCAGACCACCTGAGTAGCTCACCAAACAGACATGCAATTTTCATGTGTTCCACTGCAAGCCCACAGCTATTACCTAATCAACACAACATTGACATTATCCCACCCCTGGTTAGCTACTATTGGCTTAAAAAGACAAACCTAACACAGTACTATATCTGCCAATACATTTCCATCAATATTGTCCCTTTCTGTCTGTGTGGTGCGGGCGTTTGTCTATCACTCTGGTGGGTCATTGGCGAATTAACGTCTCTTCTTGGTGAACGTCGGTATCCGAATCGCATATGTGGAAGTGTCGTTCATTTGGCTCCCTGATTTCCATACTTTTACTACTGCTTTTTGATCTCCAGACATTGATTATCTGCAGATAAAATATAAAAACATTCTCTGAAGATGGTAATTCCTCAGTGCAAAAACAATATAGTGAGGAGAGAGCCTCATTCTGGTCCACACTACTTTTTTCTGTGTGTAAAATGTTGTCTTCATTTTCTTCTTTGCAGGGCATCTAATCATTTTTGTTCGGGAAAAAATATATTTGAACTCACATTTCACAATCTGAGATAACGGTAGGCAACGTTTTAGGCTTTAAATTAGTGATGGACCATTTTTCCTCGTGGTCTTAGTTGAATTTCTAAGCATTACTGAACGAAAAGCTGTGTGGGAGCCAAATATTCCGGCTCACAGACAAGACTCGGAATGCCCATCACTCGTAGTTAATGTGATAACTGTCTTGTGGGTTGACAGAAATACTTTCCCCAAAACCTTCTCAATTAAATGTTACCTGCAAAGTAGTCTTACCTGGCAGAATTACAGTACATTATGAACAAGTAAATAATTTGTTTATATTATTTGTTATTTGCAAAATTTGCCATGAAATGAGCAGCTAAAGGGGAATTACACTCAAAAATCTAAATTTTTGCAGATTTTAGAGTTTTTCATGAACCATTATTTTTCCAGGTATACTTACTCTTGTACACTAAGGACCTGAGGAAGAGTTGCAGGGGAGAGGAGAAGAATGAATGCTGTGATGATTGTCAGGCTTTACCTGATCAGGTTTCTCATTCGTCATCATGGGGGCCCTGACAACTGACACTTAAAACACTTATTTTATTATTCAGCTAGGCAGATTCACGTTTAAACTACTTGTCTTTTAATCTGTCTCTCCTAAACAGTCTAACTACTGTACTGAACTGTACTGAGACAGACAGACAGACAGACAGACAGACAGACAGACAGACAGACAGACAGACAGACAGACAGACAGACAGACAGACAGACAGACAGACAGACAGACAGACAGACAGACAGACAGACAGACAGACAGACAGACAGACAGACAGACAGACAGACAGACAGACAGACAGACAGACAGACAGACAGACAGACAGACAGACAGACAGACAGACAGACAGACAGACAGACAGACAGACAGACAGACAGACAGACCATTATACAGTATCTAGTACACCATTATACAGTATCTAGTATAGGTCTGATTAATGACTGATCAACTCATCGATAATAAAAGTCAGTGCCGTCACCATGGTGATAAAACTAGCTCAATCCTTGTCACTTAAACATTGACAAATGCATACCAGGAAATTGAAATAGATGTGTACAGTAGCCTACACCACATGAGGAGTGAGGGGTTGTTGTTAACACTACCTGTATGGGACAGGGCGATAGCTACATGGTGTAGTGTTCCATTGCTGCCCTCTCAATCTACAGACTGACAAAATAGATTTTAAACATAGAATGTCAGTCCATGTGGGGTGTGTTCAGTTGTGAACTAGGCCACGGTTAGCTTGCTGGCTAGCACCCTCCCCGCTCCTGATACATTTCCTGGGAGGGTATACAAATATATCATAATCACTTTATTTGTAAAGTGCTTTTCAAACATTACGATCAAAGCACTCATTTAATGCATCCCTCCCTATACAATCCACAGGCATGTCAATAAAACAGCTCTGACTACCTTATGTACGTGGAGAGATAGCATACTGTTTGCCTGCCACCACGAGATCACAGCAATCTGTCCCAACAAATGAAGACATCTTGTTGTGATCCCATCCAGTGTTAGATTAGACGACGGCTGGTCACCGGATTCCCTTGGTTTCTATGACAGCTCCGGTTACTAATGGACCAGAAAGGATGTAGAAACACACCAAACGGGGAAGAGAGACAGAAAGGTGCCGAGAGGTCAGAGAATTTGAAGGTTACCCCAGTCGAACGGCGAATCCACACAAATAAACGCTCAGGTGTGTTATTCTCTGTCCAAACGGTGTCTTAATGATGTGGAGTTAACGCAGACTAAATAACCGTGTCTCCCCGTGCACTGACAGATTCAGAAATAATTGACCAGCATGCTGCAAACGGAGACGCGCAAGGCAGAGAATTCAATCCTACGGCTGACAGACACCATTGAGCGTGTCACTAGATTCCTGCATTAATACACAAAGCAATGTCAGGTCAGGGATAGAGGCGTAGGAGCTCCTGTTAGTTATTTGCAAATGCATCTATGAGGGTAAATTACCTGGGACTCCCAGTCATATGGGCTAGTTAACGGATTTCCTGACAGTGGCCTGCCTTGCTAAAAAAGACCTGGATTTACTGGCTGTCAAAATCATGATGGATTGTTTATTTTCTGTCACATTGTTTCCTTCTTTCTTTAACTGCCAGCGAAAAAAAGCAAACAAAAAACTCCTATCCAATATCTTCTCTGAGCTCAGTGAGAACATCTTCCAGACAATGACAAACAGACCAAAACGGACACAAAGGACCATAACCTTATGGGAACAGCTAGCTGAAGGTGTGTCACTTCATCCACACATTCCCAGGATCTCAAGCAGGTGGTAAAAAAAGCAAGATTGGTAAAAAAATGAGCAAACACAGTTATCCATTACTCTGACTATAGCTTTGATATTTGAGGAGTAAACACACATTCAACATACAGCAAACCTGTCATCGTGTTGTCATACACGTGTAAATCATTCCCTTTCTGACACGAACCCCCCGACAACAAAACGTCTACCTTCCCAACGGGGTCACAGAGCAAGCGGATACCTCCAATGGTGAGACAAAGCCCTAGCTCTACGTGCCAGAGAGTGAGCTGCCAGCGAAAGCGACAGAGGTGACAATAGCACAGTGGCGTTGTGAAGAACACTGCCTTGGAGCTATGCCGTGAAGAGCAACAATACCGCCCTACATGAAAACTCAGCCACCAAGGAGCTCAATACTGTCTGCTTTAAAAAGTTCACAATGCCACGCCAAGGTCTGCCTATCCTCCTTTTTTCCCTTTCTTTTGTTTGTTTGTGTGTTCCCATTCAGGCTGAGTGTTCCCATTCAGGCTGAGTGTTCCCATTCAGGCTCAGTGTTCCCATTCAGGCTGAGTGTTCCCATTCAGGCTCAGTGTTCCCATTCAGGCTGAGTGTTCCCATTCAGGCTCAGTGTTCCCATTCAGGCTGAGTGTTCCCATTCAGGCTCAGTGTTCCCATTCAGGCTGAGTGTTCCCATTCAGGCTCAGTGTTCCCATTCAGGCTGAGTGTTCCCATTCAGGCTGAGTGTTCCCATTCAGGCTCAGTGTTCCCATTCAGGCTGAGTGTTCCCATTCAGGCTCAGTGTTCCCATTCAGGCTCAGTGTTCCCATTCAGGCTGAGTGTTCCCATTCAGGCTGAGTGTTCCCATTCAGGCTGAGTGTTCCCATTCAGGCTGAGTGTTCCCATTCAGGCTCCAGTGTTCCCATTCAGGCTGAGTGTTCCCATTCAGGCTCAGTGTTCCCATGCAGGCTGAGTGTTCCCATTCAGGCTGAGTGTTCCCATGCAGACTGAGTGTTCCCATTCAGGCTGAGTGTTCCCATTCAGGCTGAGTGTTCCCATGCAGGCTGAGTGTTCCCATTCAGGCTGAGTGTTCCCATGCAGGTTGAGTGTTCCCATTCAGGCTGAGTGTTCCCATTCAGGCTGAGTGTTCCCATGCAGGCTGAGTGTTCCCATTCAGGCTGAGTGTTCCCATGCAGGCTGAGTGTTCCCATGCAGGCTGAGTGTTCCCATTCAGGCTCAGTGTTCCCATGCAGGCTGAGTGTTCCCATTCAGGCTGAGTGTTCCCATTCAGGCTCAGTGTTCCCATTCAGGCTGAGTGTTCCCATTCAGGCTGAGTGTTCCCATTCAGGCTGAGTGTTCCCATTCAGGCTGAGTGTTCCCATTCAGGCTGAGTGTTCCCATTCAGGCTCAGTGTTCCCATTCAGGCTGAGTGTTCCCATTCAGGCTCAGTGTTCCCATTCAGGCTCAGTGTTCCCATTCAGGCTCTGTGTTCCCATTCAGGCTGAGGCTTCCCATTCAGGCTCAGTGTTCCCATTCAGTCTCAGTGTTCCCATTCAGGCTCAGTGTTCCCATTCAGGCTCAGTGTTCCCATTCAGGCTGAGGATCAGTGACAAACAAAAGGCTGGGGCGGAGCGGCTGGGGCTATCATCGTCTCGACAAGTAGGTGGAAACGCTATCTTTCATTACACCCAGTATAAATAGTGTAATCTATCAGTGCTGCCAATCAAGGTGATTGATTAGGCGCTGTCAGAGGCTATAGAGTGGCACATAAGAAAAGTTTGGTTAACAATGCCGGTAGCTATCTGGTGCCTGAGTGGTGCGCCATTGGCTGCTGCCTGCCTGGCTGCCTGGCTGCCACACAGCAGTGATTAATGTGTTGTCAGCCTGTAATCCCACACCCACGCTTAATGAGGCAGGAATTTATCATCTTTACAGAGTGGCAGATGTCAGGAAAGGGGAAAGGAATCCAAGTGGTTGGAAACAATATACTTTTTCTCGCCGCGCCTGACGTGTCTGACAAGCTTTATAAACCACAAAGAGGGCCTTTATAAGTACAAACTTCAATGCAGGGGACTTTCTATTTGGCATCCTCCCCTCCCTCCTGCCCTCTCGGCCTCCTTCTCCCCTTCCCTCGCTCCTGAAAGTCAACAACTGCTGTTGAGAGCAGAGAGTTTCCCATAGCGCCACACTGACCTCTGAGTGACTCACGACAAAGTAAATGGGTTTAGTTAAAAAACACAAATGATGACTGAACCCTAAAGTTAAGTCAATACAAGGACAGTATGTCAATCATCACTTATGTTAAATGAGTTTTAGGATCCAAAACTCACAACTCACATTCTGTTTACTACACCAAAGATAATAATCAAAAGAATAATTTATAAACTACAAACCCACACAGATCCTCCCATCCTAATCAGATGAAAAGATATGAAGTATCAACATTATAAGCATTAGTGCGTTAAGACATACTTAGAACTCACAGAGGCACCATTGGCATTATCTGATACAATCTTAGGCAGGATTACGCTAACGACGCTAACTAGACCTAAAGACTATAGAGGAAATGAAGGAGCTACCTCCTCAATTAACATTAGCTGACGTTGGTACTTTTTTATATCTATGTGGAAACTGAAATGTTGACTAAACACTAATTCCCCTATCAACTAAAGAAGATAGATAGATAACGGAGCCAACGCTGTCAGAGA
Organism: Oncorhynchus gorbuscha; assembly: GCF_021184085.1. Classification (NCBI taxonomy): domain Eukaryota; kingdom Metazoa; phylum Chordata; class Actinopteri; order Salmoniformes; family Salmonidae; genus Oncorhynchus; species Oncorhynchus gorbuscha. The sequence continues at coordinate 77,707,886 of NC_060178.1, read as the reverse complement.
GTGATCCAACCTCGGCACGGTCCAGGGAAACAACAGCATTAGTGAAAGACAGAGTCCTTCAGAACCCAACCAGTCCAGGGAAACAACAGCATTAGTGAAAGACAGAGTCCTTCAGAACCCAACCAGTCCAGGGAAACAACAGCATTAGTGAAAGACAGAGTCCTTCAGAACCCAACCAGTCCAGGGAAACAACAGCATTAGTGAAAGACAGAGTCCTTCAGAACCCAACCAGTCCAGGGAAACAACAGCATTAGTGAAAGACAGAGTCCTTCAGAACCCAACCAGTCCAGGGAAACAACAGCATTAGTGAAAGACAGAGTCCTTCAGAACCCAACCAGTCCAGGGAAACAACAGCATTAGTGAAAGACAGAGTCCTTCAGAACCCAACCAGTCCAGGGAAACAACAGCATTAGTGAAAGACAGAGTCCTTCAGAACCCAACCAGTTCAGGGAAACAACAGCATTAGTGAAAGACAGAGTCCTTCAGAACCCAACCAGTTCAGGGAAACAACAGCATTAGCCAAAGACAGAGTCCTTCAGAACCCAACCAGTCCAGGGAAACAACAGCATTAGCCAAAGACAGAGTCCTTCAGAACCCAACCAGTCCAGGGAAACAACAGCATTAGCCAAAGAGAGAGTCCTTCAGAACCCAACCAGCTGTCTCTCATTAGGCTGGCAACGGATCCTCATCACCAAGGACTTACACACGCATACATACATACACACGCACGCACACACAAATACACAAACACCAGAGACAAACACAGAGAGTGCAGCTGTGATTCTAACACAGAAAAACACTTGTACTCTGTACTGACTAAAAACATCATCTAATAAATCATGTCATTGAATGAAGCTACAGTTAGGCATTAGATTAGTTTTCATTGACAGTCTGTTAGTCAGTTTTTAGCTAACTCAATGGTTGTGGATATATGAATGAAATACTAGAATATAGGCTAGTTCAGTGTAGGTTAAAAGAGGACCACAATGGAAATACATTGTAAAACTTTGTGTTATCGTCAATGATTTTTAAATATATTGTATCCTCTTTGGTAGTTTGAACTTTACTTTAAAATGGTCAATTTGCACCAATCTATCTAGAATAACTGTTTCTGCAAAAAGTAGAGCTTGGAGCGTTTTGTGAGATAAAATGAGAAGGGATCAACTTCGAAATGTTAACATTCTCATTGGCTTGTTATTATACAATACCTGGTACATTTCTGGAACATGATGTACCTTTCTGATGCTAAAACCGAAAGCTTAATAATATCATAATGATAAAGAAGTCTTCAAATACATGGATTTTACTAAGTGAATAAAAAGTAGCAGAGCTTGTTCAAGAAATATTATTACTTGTCATAGTTTATAAAAACTGTATTTTCAATACAGGGTAAAAGTATATCACATTATTATGGGTCAGCCTTGGACTGCTTTCAGTCGGGCCTCATACTAATTGCATGAGACATCGAGACAACAAATGATTCACCACAATGGCTTCCCACCCATGTTCTTTATACCAAAACCCAGAGAGGAAAATCAGTTCATATAAAACTAGTTCTACTCAGAAACAGTAATAGAGTCCTTAAAAACATCTGTTGGTTTTTATACGTTTTCCACCAAATGAATAATCCATCTATCACTACTCCTATTAGAGTGACGTGACACTTAGGTCACGCACCCCGTGTCTCTGCGCTTTGAACGGGTTGGAAAATCAATCCTGCCGCTATTACTTACAATTAAAGGTGCTTTAAAGTTTTACAGTGTGTTTATGATATGAGGGGCCTGTGATGTGATTTATAAGGACGCTCTGAGTCATTCCCTCTGATTACAGTTGTTTGCGTGGACCGTTGCCCTCTCCGCGACCTCACAAGTTACAGCTGCCAAATCGTTTAGAATGCATAACATACAGTGGGATGCCTCTTTTCTCTCCGTGTTCTGAGCTGATCGGTCCAAACACAGAGTGAACGGGCCCATACTGAGCCAACACTTCAGTGCCGATCCAAAGACTGTAAGAACCCGACAGACACCTCACCACTCTGGAAACAGAAGCAGAAATCCTCTCACTCCCTGACAGAGAAGGCCCGCGTGGTCCATGCTGTCCCTGACATGTGGAAGACAGTACTTTCATATGTTTCTGGTGCTGACTGAAGCGTGCAGGGAAAGAGACAGAGAGAGAAAGTGGAGAGAGTCAGAATGTAGTGCTGTTTCCTGTTGCCTAAACACTTGAAACAAAAACCTCAATAACAAGATGATTATAGACTTAACAAGCTGGAATGGTCATGTTGTGAACTGGCCTGTCACGCTAACAATTAAAAGAGATTCATCTCTATTATTTCTTTGTTGTTTTCAGTGAATTGAGTTGTCTAGAGTCCATCAGAATGCACAAACACAGCGATGAGACTGACAGTCATACTGTACTTCCAGCACTATTGTCTGGTATGTCACTTACACATCTGTTTCCTATTTTTCTGTCTTGTCTTTTTTCCATGTAGAAGTTTTACAGCCTGCACAGTATCCATCACAAAATGCTATTACTCTTAATAGCTATCACTACAAAATGAATAACAGCGTAACATAAATAACAACAAAAAATGGCTCAGTGATGAAAGCATAATGTACTTCAATCAATCGATAGCCAATGGAAAAGAATGGAAAAGAAAACATGCAGTATTTGAGTGTTAGCACAAGTTGGTGTGAGGCCAACAGAGGGTAAAAAACCCATACCCCACCTTACTGTACTGACTTAACCTATACTGTAGCAGACCAAAGACAATGTCTGACATGAAGTAATAATGTCATTGAAATATGAAGCTGGAAATGTATAAATCACTAGGCTGAGAGAAAACGGTATAATAAACTTGTTTTCACAGCAGTCTGTTTGGTTGTATTTTCTTGTCCTGTTGAGAAGCATATCCTGAGAGGACACGTATATATCCAATAAAATGATTCAGCAAACGCACTGAAGGCGCATGCACAGAGCAATATCGCATGCTGTTTGTAAGCTTCAGGGAACTCATAACTCTCTAGTGCAGAGAAGAACGTAGCGGCAAACTTTACAGGCCACACTAGAGACATTTAAAAAGAAGAAAAGAAGAAAGCAAGATAATAACTGATATCCTTCTATTCCCTTCCAGAAGATTCCTAATGCAAAAAATCACACAAGCATCCATCATGTGTAGGCCTACAATACACAATCATGGCTCTCAAATCATGTGGTCTATTTTACATATTTTGACTTCTTTCCTCTGTGCAAACTTGAAGTGAACCGCTGCAGAGTAAAGCAGGTTAACATCAGCGAAGGGAAAAACAGAACTGAAAAGATCCACTTGAGGACTTTCCTGGCTCTGTCACTGTCGATTCCACAGAAGAGCAGTCACCCTGAGAGCAAGGGCTCATGGGAGACGAGAGCTGGCTCGGATGGGCTCGAACCGCCTCGCGACTCTGTCTGCTTCACGTTAACGCTTTGCATTACACGCAGGAAGATGTGGGGAGAAAAACTCATGTCCCGGGCTCTGAAATCAAGTCAAACTCTCCCTCTGAGCAAAATCTATGTGACATCCACGGATCTGCTATACCCCCTGACGTCGCTACCAAGCTGTGTTTAGTGGCAGCGGACTGAGCACTTACTTCATTCACTGTGAAATGTACTTTAACATGCAGGACGGGGAGTGAAAGATCATAATACCAGTCAAATCCGACATGGCTTCTCTGAGTGGTGCTCGGGATAGCAGAAATAGAGAACATGTTGTCAGAGTGTTTTGATAGACATGGTCAGTTTAACCCAAGGTTTTAACAACAGGCTTCGTGATGGTGAGTCAGCAGGGGGGAGGCAGAGGGAGGTTAGGGAGCGAAGCCACGGTAGAAACCACGTGTATTTTCCGAGAACAGCCCAGAGCAGTCCAAATGGCTCTATGTGGTTTAGCGCCATCACATTCCATGACCTCCGAGTCCTCAAAGAGAATTATCACATTATGACATTCCAACACGCCCAAAATACAGCTCAAGGCTTTTCCACTCTCTGCCTCTGCCTTTTCTCTTCTCTGTGTGTCTGTCGATGTCTCAGAAAAACACTTCAATGGCCTTTACTCAATTGACATGTTTACTTCAGGTATTTGGCCATCCCCCTCTTTCCTTCACATACCCCCTCTCTTTGTTTCTATTGGTCTCTCTTCCTCTCAGTCTACAGTGGGTTCTGATATTATTGACACCCTTGATAAACATGAGCAAAACTTACTGTAAAAAATAAACAATTCAAATACGGAGATATATTGTATGGCAATTATTATTATTATTATTATTATTATTATTATTATTATTATTATTATTTTTACAATTACTCAGAGAAAGAGATTTTGTTTAATCTCAAAATGGTATATAATAAATAATTATTTAAATACCTTTCAATAACTACACCTTGCAAGGATAACGACATTGTTGCTTTTCTAAAATGTTTTATGAGTTGGAGAACACATTGGGAGGGATACTAGACCATTCCTTCATACAGAATCCTTCCAGATCCTTCATATCCTTTATCTGCGCTTTTGGACTGCCCTCTTCAATTCAAACCAGAGGTTTTCGATGGGATTCAAGTCCGGAGACTGAATCCCAAAGTATGGAGGAGGCCTGCAGCTAACAGTTTGAATGTCTCCGCCTAGTGGTAGCACTAAGTATACATGTATATTATAGCAAAACCATGGAGGATCCCAATAATAACGTGGTGTACACAAGCTTTGATTTCAAAATACGGACATTTATATCATCACAGAACAATGGTTTGTTGTTGTTGTAAGGGTAATAATATAAGCCATTATCATATGTCATAAGTCCCAAAGAGGATGTTTTGTCCTGCTCATTTATCCTAGTCATCAGCGACAGAGCATTGGGCTAGGTACATGTTTGACATCAATGTGTGTGCAATGGTAATAAAATGGCAAATTTGAGGAAATGTTATATACAGGTAGAATTGAATGGTCTGCTGGTGTGGTAGGATTTGTGGTCTTTGACACTCATGTAGGTGTCATAACCAGACAAAAAATATTGCAATATATGTCATAACATGTCTAAATATATGTGTCATGACAGTGTTATGACAATGTTATGACAGATTATGTCAGCCGTTATGACTTATGACAAGGTTATGACTGTGTCATAACGTGTTGATTTTGTGGCATTGTAACTAGACTGTCACTGGGGCCCGTGTTAACCTTTTACACTTGTGGGAATTGGCCTATATGAATGACTAAATGTGCATGTTTTTACAGAAGTAATATGAAAATGCATAACCATGTTAGCAATTGAAAGGGAATCCTTTGGAGATTATGGGAAAATTACGAGCGCAAAAGGTGAGGACACAACAGTTCAACTGACACAAGACTGAATCCAAACATTTCATGCAGACTTGATATTTAGTGTACTTTTCAGTGCATTTGTTGATAACGAAATCTGAAAATACTCTGGATACATTCAGTAACGTGATAAGAATATTATTGAAATTTGGGGTAGGTGCAACATAAAATACAAGGGTTTGAGTGAGAGGACTAACTGTTGTCTCCAAGGCCACACACCTCTCCAAAGTGTGCACAGTTCCTTAGTAATTTCAATGCACTTTGATGACCCATAGAGTCTTCAACTATACAGTGTTTTTTGTATCTCTCCTAGCTGTTCCGTGGAGGGATTTACAACAAGCACACTCGCAGTTGTTTGGTTGGAACACAACCCTGTTGTTACTCAATCCAAAAACAGTCCATTATAAATCGCAATGTGCGTCAGGTGGGCTTCATTTGAAAGCTTGTTCTTATGCCAACGTGACTAGCTAAGTTATGAAAACACAATTTTACAGTGTTGGGCTTTCACAATGCAACGCAGAGAAACACATCGGAAATATTGTGCACATAGAAAAGAGACGTGAGTGCATTCAGGTGTGTGTGCCGTGGCAAATTGTCTTAACAATAGACAAAAATAGGCTAATTCTGCTCAGAACAACCCAGATGTCAGAGTCGTGTGTATAGGTGGCAGGGAAGTCAGGCGCAGGAGAGTCAAACGGAGTGTAAAATGGAGTCTTTTAAAGAATGTCCACGTAACATGTTGCATAACACTAATAAGAATAGATATAAACAAACATGGGTACGAGGACCCCGTCACACACCTATACAACAAACACAACACTGACAATAAACTATCTCTGACAAAGACATGAGGGGAAACAGAGGGTTAAATACCCACCAGCTAATGAATGGGTTTGAAACCAGGTGTGTGGGAAGACAAGACAAAACCAATGGAAAATGAAAAATGGATCGATGATGGCTAGAAGAACGGTGACGTCGACCGCCGAGCACCGCCCGAACAAGGAGTGGCAACGACTTCGGCAGAAGTCGTGACACCAGGGTATGATGCCATGTCATCTTGTAACTGTACATCAAACATAGTGATCATAAATGTTGACACTGTATATGACGTGAGTTTTATGATACGGAAAGGAGAAGTGCACTTCTGGACTCAAGGGTGTTTGGCTTGCTTTTATGACATCAAAGTGGTATTTATTAGAATCCTCAATGTCTCATCTTTCAAAATACATAGAGTCCTCTTCATTTACAGCATTTATCTCACTCAGACAATAAATAAATGTGCCCAATTAGCGGGAGGGGTGGGGGAGACTTCATGTCGTGTGATGTGCTCAAGTTCAGAGCGGCTGTCAGTCAAAACCCATACAGAGTTGTGAAGCGCAGAGCAAGAGCTCTGAGGTAATATCATGTTACTGTTCAGCCACTGTGTTCCAATATAGGTGTTTATCAGTGCCCAAATCAGCCGTTTTCAGCCCATATATGCGTACGAGTGTAAAGGGTTAAGGACAATAGCATCATGAACTTTACCCAGTACAAGGACATTTTAGCCAAAAACCTGGTTTCCTCTACCATTAGGCTGAAACTTGTCCTCAAATGGATCTTCCAGCAAAATAATAATCCCAAACACATCAAAATAAATGTTTAATTAGCCACAAAATCAACATTTAGCAACAGACATCTCAGTCTCCAGACTTAAAATCCATAAGCAGTCCACAATCGCAGACGAAGGATATCAAAGATCTGGAAAGATTCTGTACTGAGGATTTGTCTAAAATCCCTCCCAATGTGTTCTCCAACTCATAAATCATTTTAGAAAAAGGCTCAGTGCCATTGTCCTCGTAAGGTGAGGTATTAAAAAGGTATTGAAAATGTACCACCTTTTAAAAGAAAAAAACATCACTTGTTAAACAAAATCTCTTTCTCTGAGCAACTGTATTGGTATAAAATAATATAATTCCCCCATTTGTTTTGCATACAATATAACTCAGCATTTGAATTAGTGTCAATAATTTAGGTATGTCTCTCTCTCTATTTCTGTCTCTGTCTCTCAGTTTGTCCCATTGCTCGTCTTCTCCACTCAGGAAATCCAATAACGTGGTCTTCGTTACTATGGTTGAGGAAGATGACGTACCGAGCTAGTGTACGACACAGACTGTACAGCAGCGCCACATAAAACAACACACACTGAGACACAGAGTGTTATGCATTTCTAGGGCCCAGTGGTGCGTGAAAAGACATGATCAATTCAATGAGCTGCAAAAGGGTCTTTGTTTACACTGTAAATGTGAACTTTTACAGTTAGTCACTTTTCTTTCTCTTAATCTGTCAACACTGCTCGTTGATATGACTTAAATCCAGTTTTCCATCATTTAAAAAAGTCTTCACAATCTCGATGGGCATTGTCTGTAGACCACACTAATAAAGTATATTGTATGATACCAATATAGGTTTGATATTGACATTACTCAACACAGAGCAGAGCCAATCTTATAACAAATACTGTAAAATAGAGTGCTTATCCTACATCAGATAAGAGCAGTTTTTTACGTGCGTATGAGTGCTTTGAGCAGACATCCAACTGGTCATGATTTAGCAGACTTGGAAAACGTTCATAATGTTGGAGAAGTGACGGTATTCATAATGTATTAAAGCTCATTGCTTTGTTATCAGAACCATGTGGCAGCCCATGGTGCCATGCCATAACGGCATGATTGAAACGCAGTTTAAACCGTGGTCACACTCCATTCTAATGTGACTCAAACTAAGTCTCTGTCCCCAATGGCATCCTATTCTCTATATAGAGCACTATGGGGCCTGTTCAAAAGTAGTGCCCCAAATAGGGAACAGGGTGCCATTTGAGATGCAGCCCAGGAGGTCTCCAAAGTTCAGAGCTGCCTCCTCCTTAGCACGCCCATTAGCTGTTCCGATACATCACGCTAGGAGTATGAACAACTAGAGAGCAACCTGTTCTTTTTCTGATTTACACAGTCATATGAGAGGGGCTTAGATAAGCATGCACAGTATGTGTTCATCATAATAATTAACTTACTGTTAACTAGAAGCAGGGTCAATGAGTGTGTGTCCTTCATTTTAGTGTAGACTCAGGTTTTCACGCTGAGTTTAACATTCATCTTCAAAGTGTGTAATGCAGCTGTTCTGAAAGCGTCTTTAACTTTGATTATAACCTAAACACGGGTTATTCATCAATATATACAGCATCTTCATAACTCTAATACAAAGAGAGTGAGAGAGGTAAAGAAAGAGACAGGGAGAGAGAGAGAGAGAGAGAGAGAGAGAGAGAGAGAGAGAGAGAGAGAGAGAGAGAGAGAGAGAGAGAGAGAGAGAAATGAGTGAGACTGGAGAGAGTACTAATTAGTGTCCAGTTTAACTGTGCTACAGTAACTCCAGACACCAGGCTCCAGTGTTATGAAGGGACGCCCCACTGTACGAGACATAAAAGCAAACACAAATGTCTAATTACACCATCATCATCTCTCCCTCCCTACTGCCTCGTTTGTCTGCGCCACTCATTAATTGGTGACCTGCACGATTGGTCAGAAACACAATGGCTCTGATGATGGAGCCAATTAGATGGTGGGGAGGCGGGTGAGGCGGGGTGTACACATGCCCCGCCGCGCCGGTTACGGCTGCCGCATCATGCCTCATCGGACTCAAAACGAACCGTTACGGACCCAAGCACACTACGGGACATTTGGAACCACACTACCCCATCTCTCACTCTCTCTATTCTACAGTAAACAAACAACTTATACAGGCTGTATAGAGCATTCACAAGTCTACATAAGCCCTACGTAGATACCTCACAAACAGTTATGAGCAAAGTCATAGTACTGTGGAGGCTGTGTAACAGTATATTGAGTCAAAGGATGTTACGGTGGAGCAGAGTGAATGCAGTACTGTACTGTAGAAACAGAGAAAGGAACGTTAATCTACTTTAGTAAAGGGTAAGTGAAGACAAAACATAATGAAACATTTCCATCTGATAATGTACATAGCATCTTCTGCTATATACTCTTACACAAACACATATAAATCAACTAGAATTAGCGAGATAATCTTCAGCCATATCTAACTCTATGATAACAAAGGCAAGTGTTGCTGCTACATTGGCAGGGCTATGTAAATATAACCCTCCAAAGTGACTTTTGCCTGCCAACAAGCATTGTTAAAGTGCTCGGCTTCTTTTCATATCAAGTGGATGAGCAGTGTTTCATTCCACTTTTCTACATCTAGCAAACATGCCAGAATGGGGTTAAATTATTTCAATGTTTTCTTTTCTTGCTCTGCCACTTGCACGATAAATCAAGAACAAAGAGTTGTGTGGACTGACACTAAAACGCTACAATATTTTGGCTGATTGTCGCAAACGATAAATATTTTGTTTTCTCTGTGCACTTTTAAACCCTGCGTCTGCTCGACACGCATCATGCCTTGTCATTGGTTGGCTTTGTTCTTACCTCCCAGACTCCTTTATGTCTGTAAGGCTCTGGGGACCCTGGGACGATGAGGCCTCGCTGATCCAACCAGTAAATATTTCATGGCCTTACAATTACATGAAATCGAATCTTAGCAAAGCTGTTCATTTCCACCCCTTCGAAAGAAGAGGAGGAGGGGGGAGAGGAGTGAGGGATGAGAAGGGTTACATCTATGAAATCCCAAACTCTAATTAGTCTGCGTGGCTCTAACGAGCGAGGGAGGAATAAGTGCATGGTCGGGAGATAATTAAGTGATTGTGACTGGCGTGTACGTGAGCTGTCGCTCCGATGGCCAGCGCTGTCACGCTCCTCGTTGCTACCGCGACCGGACAGCCTCCCCGTCCACTTTGATCTGGGCTCATGCATACGGAATGAGGTCAGACCGTGGTCATAAACACACACACATACATACATACGCACGCAGGCATGCTTGCACACACAAGGATACCCTCAGAAGCACACACACACTCATTAAAGAGAGAGTCCCCTCGGAGGGAGGGAGAGGGCTCCTGTTCAAAGGGCCGTCGTACCAGGACCCCTGCAACGGGAGACTGACACTCAGACACGGATGAAGAAAGGGGGACAGGAGGGGAGGATAGACAGGGGGTGAGGGATGAGAATATGTCAGTTTCTTACTGCTCATCCACATCACTTAACCATGTCCTTAATATGGTTAGAGGGGTTAGACAAATGATTGACCCCAACGCGAGTGAGGGAACTTTTAGATAATTCAATATATCAGAGATATATCATCTGATCTCACACTGCTAATGAGGAGGACCCTCTGAAAGGCAGAAAAAGAAAGACTGGACGGTCTTCTGAGATGGGAGGGGTTGAGGGTAGCTGAAAGATGGGACTAAAAACAAAACAAAAGATAACTATTGTAAAATATACTGTGTCCCGTAAAATGTATATATGGAAGTAGAACCCTACGTGTTGTTGTCCATTAGTTGACTCCAATTAGGGGAGGGGTGGGAGGGTTAGTTTCTAAAAAATATATGTGGGATTGGAAATGATGCAGACAATTACATTGATGGAAGCCACACTCTATTTGCAATATAAAACATTTTATATATATATATATATAAATGTCCCTATAGATTCCATGAACTGGGCAGTGAAGTACATAATTCTGGATGACAGAATGTTTATTTAAATTAATTTACTGTACTCTAGTTTCCCTGGACTAGAAAGCCCTTCTCTGGTTGCCTAACTCCAGAAGGTCCAGTAACTTCTTTCAAGAATGTCAAACCTCAATTAGTTACATATTTGAAGAGACTTTATACTGTACGAAATGTTCAATTGAGCTTCTTTGCTCCCGAGTGGTGCAGCGTTCTAAGGCACTGCATCTCAGTGCGTCACTGCAGTCACTGGTTCGAATCCAGACTGCATCACATCCGGCCGTGATTGGGAGTCCCGTACGGCGGCGCACAATTGGCCCAGCGCCGTCCGGGTTTGGCTGGGGTAGGCCGTCATTGTAAATAAGAATATGTTCTTAACTGACTTGCCTAGTTAAATAAAGGTTAAAAAACGTACAAAAATTGTCTAGGGCTAGGCTTAATCTGTGTCTGGGAAACCAGCGCTATTAGATCAGAAAGGGTGTACTCACCACCTTGGGTTTAACCACCTTCATGAAGGCTCCCCGTGCCTCTGCCTCCTGCTGTTCAATCTTACAAACCTTCCTAGTGTCTAGGAACTTTAGGGAGGGTAGCTTGTGCAGAACAAAATACCTGAGGAAACACACACAAACAATAATATATGATAACTAACAGATGTACCGTATGTATGGCATCATGACTTGTGTCGGTTGACTGTACACCAAACCATATAACACACACTTTACTTTATAAAACAATGTTTACATAAAAATGAACATAAAAATACACAAACAAACGTATATCTACATGACATGATTTGAGAACAAAAATCAAGATTACTATACAAACTGAACACATCTAGTGAATACGTCACAAACCACAAGATGTCTGCACTGTATAATAGAGAACATAAACTGCCAGAGCATAACAACTAGTTAATATCCACCTACAAAAGTAATTATGCAAATCTAATTCTAAAATTTGTAAAACAGCACATATCAGCAAACATCTTGAAAAGAAGACGAGTTGTTTACTCAGTATAGATTTAATGGCGATGATATCTATCCTTCCATGTAATAACCTTCAAAGCTGGTAAAAAATAAGGACGGAAATATAAATAGAACGAAAGGAGATACGCCCCATCTGCCAGAGCTGCCATTCCTGTAACATCACAGATCTATATTCTACGCTTTCAGACACTCTCTATCTTTCATTGGGAGGGAGAGGAAACGTCGGCTAGATAATGGCTGGGATACGGAGATGACAACAGATCCTTTCAGAGAGCGAGAGAGCGGGTGGGAGCGGAGCAGGGGAACAGACATGTCAAGGCTGGAGGTTCCAGCCAAACAGAACACAGTAACAGACATGCAGCAGCAGCTAAGTGAAGGGTGAGGAGGGACGAGGAGGAACCACAATATGGGCACAACCCGGTCCCTGATGATGATGGTGGTAATGTTGGAGCTGAAGATAGTTAGTAAAACCAACGTCAGGTTGTCAACACACTAGGATTTTAGGGAAGGGAGCTATGGATTGATCTACAGTGCCTTGCGAAAGTATTCGGCCCCCTTGAACTTTGCGAACTTTTGCCTCATTTCAGGCTTCAAACATAAAGATATAAAACTGTATTTTTTTGTGAAGAATCAACAACAAGTGGGACACAATCATGAAGTGGAACGACATTTATTGGATATTTCAAACTTTTTTAACAAATCAAAAACTGAAAAATTGGGCGTGCAAAATTATTCAGCCCCCTTAAATTAATACTTTGTAGCGCCACTTTTTTTCCGCGATTACAGCTGTAAGTCGCTTGGGGTATGTCTCTATCAGTTTTGCACATCGAGAGACTGAAATGTTTTCCCATTCCTCCTTGCAAAACAGCTCGAGCTCAGTGAGGTTGGATGGAGAGCATTTGTGAACAGCAGTTTTCAGTTCTTTCCACAAATTCTCGATTGGATTCAGGTCTGGACTTTGACTTGGCCATTCTAACACCTGGATATGTTTATTTTTGAACCATTCCATTGTAGATTTTGCTTTATGTTTTGGATCATTGTCTTGTTGGAAGACACATCTCCGTCCCAGTCTCAGGTCTTTTGCAGACTCCATCAGGTTTTCTTCCAGAATGGTCCTGTATTTGGCTCCATCCATCTTCCCATCAATTTTCTCATCAAAAAGCAGGCCCAAACCATGATGCTGCCACCACCATGTTTGACAGTGGGGATGGTGTGTTCAGGGTGATGAGCTGTGTTGCTTTTACGCCAAACATAACGTTTTGCATTGTTGCCAAAAAGTTCAATTTTGGTTTCATCTGACCAGAGCACCTTCTTCCACATGTTTGGTGTGTCTCCCAGGTGGCTTGTGGCAAACTTTAAACGACACTTTTTATGGATATCTTTAAGAAATGGCTTTCTTCTTGCCACTCTTCCATAAAGGCCAGATTTGTGCAATATACGACTGATTGTTGTCCTATGGAAAGAGTGTCCCACCTCAGCTGTAGATCTCTGCAGTTCATCCAGAGTGATCATGGGCCTCTTGGCTGCATCTCTGATCAGTCTTCTCCTTGTATGAGCTGAAAGTTTAGAGGGACGGCCAGGTCTTGGTAGATTTGCAGTGGTCTGATACTCCTTCCATTTCAATATTATCGCTTGCACAGGTGCATTTATACGGAGACTTGATAACACACAGGTGGATTGTATTTATCATCATTAGTCATTTAGGTCAACATTGGATCATTCAGAGATCCTCACGGAACTTCTGGAGAGTTTGCTGCACAGAAAGTAAAGGGGCTGAATAATTTTGCACGCCCAATTTTCAGTTTTTGATTTGTTAAAAAAGTTTGAAATATCCAATAAATGTTCCACTTCATGATTGTGTCCCACTTGTTGTTGATTCTTCACAAAAAAATACAGTTTTATATCTTTATGTTTGAAGCCTGAAATGTGGCAAAAGGTCGCAAAGTTCAAGGGGGCCGAATACTTTCGCAAGGCACTGTATATACTAAATACTTACTATATAAACAATAACAATGTCACAAACAGTATATTATGACTCAAGTCTGAGAACATCTGCATATAGGTTTTGATTGAATAGAGCTACAATACCCGAAACATACCAGGCTTGAGGTGTTTGAGCAGTTGAGTGACACAGTGATTAATCTTATGCTAATGTGGTTAATAATACACAAGTCTTAAATAGACATTGTCTGACAAGGAGGAAGAATTATAATTTAAGCCTCAGTTAATTTTAGTCAGTTAATTATTCTCAATCCTCTTCTATGGAGGGTTGAGTGGATGGGTTGAGATTGAGTGGATAGATTGAGGGTTGAGTGAATGGGTTGAGAGTTGAGTGAATGGGTTGAGATTGAGTGAATGGGTTTAGGTTGAGTGGATGGGTTGAGGGTTGAGTGGATGGGTGAGGTTGAGTGGATGGGTTGAGGTTTAGTGGATGGGTTGAGGGTTGAGTGGATGGGATGAGGGTTGAGTGGATGGGTTGAGTGAATGGGTTGAGGGTTGAGTGAATGGGTTGAGAGTTGAGTGAATGGGTTGAGATTGAGTGAATGGGTTTAGGTTGAGTGGATGGGTTGAGGGTTGAGTGGATGGTTGAGGGCTGAGTGGATGGTTGAGGGATGAGTGGATCGTTGAGGGTTGAGTGGATGGGTTGAGGTTTGAGTGGGTGGGTTGAGGGTGGAGTGGATGGTTCAGGGTGGAGTGGATGGTTGAGTGGATGGGGTTGAGAGTTGAATGGATGGGTTGAGTTGATGGGTTGAGGTTGAGTGAATGGGTTGAGGGCTGAGTGAATGGGTTGAGGGTTGAGTGAATGGGTTGAGGTTGAGTGGATGTGTTGAGGCTTGATTGAAGGGGTTGAGGTTGAGTGGACGGTTGAGTGGATGGGTTGAGTGGATGGGTTGAGGGTTGAGTGCATGGGTTGATGGTTGAGGTTGAGTGGATGGTTTAAGTTTGAGTGAATGGGTTGAGTGTTGAGTGGATGGTTGAGTGGATGTGTTGAGGGTTGAGTGGATGTGTTGAGGGTTGAGTGGATGGGTTGAGGGTTGAGTTGATGGGTTGAGTGGATGGGTTGAGGGTTGAGTGGATGGGTTGAGTTGAGTTGATGGGTTTAGTTTGAGTGAATGTGTTGAGGCTTGAGTGGATGGGTTGAGATTGAGTGGATGGATTGAGGGTTGAGTGATTGGGTTGAGTGTTGAGTGGATGGTTGAGTGGATCGGTTGAGGGTTGAGTGGATGTGTTGAGGGTTGAGTGGATGGGTTGAGGGTTGAGTTGATGGGTTGAGTGGATGGGTTGAGGGTTGAGTGGATGGGTTGAGTTGAGTTGAGTTGATGGGTTTAGTTTGAGTGAATGTGTTGAGGCTTGAGTGGATGGGTTGAGATTGAGTGGATGGATTGAGGGTTGAGTGATTGGGTTGAGATTGAGTGGATAGATTGAGGGTTGAGTGGATGGGTTGAGTTTGAGTGAATGTGTTGAGGCTTGAGTGGATGGGTTGAGATTGAGTGGATGGATTGAGGGTTGAGTGATTGGGTTGAGGGTTGAGTGGATGGGTTGAGGTTTGAGTGGGTGGGTTGAGGGTTGAGTGGATGGGTTGAGGTTGAGTGGATGGGTTTAGGTTGAGTGGATGGTTCAGGGTGGAGTGGATGGTTCAGGGTTGAGTGGATGGGGTTGAGGGTTGAGTGGATGGGTTGAGTTGATGGGTTGAGGTTGAATGAATGTGTTGAGGGTTGAGTGAATAGGTTGAGGGTTGAGTTGATGGGTTGACATTGAGTGAATGTGTTGAGGGTTGAGTGAACAGGTTGAGGTTGAGTGGATGGGTTTAGATTGAGAGGATGGTTGAGGGCTGAGTGGATGGTTGAGAGTTGAGTGGATGGGTTGAGAGTTGAGTGGATGGGTTGAGGGTTGAGTGGTTGGGTTGAGTTGATGGGTTGAGGTTGAGTGAATGTGTTGAGGGTTGAGTGAATGGGTTGCGGTTGAGTGGATGGGTTTAGTTTGCGTGTATGGGTTGAGGGTTCAGTGGATGGGTTGAGTTGATGGGTTGAGGTTGAATGAATGTGTTGAGGGTTGAGTGAATGGGTTGAGGGTTGAGTTGATGGGTTGAGGTTGAGTGAATGTGTTGAGGGTTGAGTGAACAGGTTGAGGTTGAGTGGATGGGTTTAGATTGAGAGGATGGTTGAGGGATGAGTGGATGGTTGAGAGTTGAGTGGATGGGTTGAGGGTTGAGTGGATGGGTTGAGGGTTGAGTGGATGGGTTGAGGGTTGAGTAGATGGGTTGAGGGTTGAGTGGATGGGTTGAGGGTTGAGTGGATGGGTTGAGTTGATGGGTTGAGTTTGAGTGAATGTGTTGAGGGTTGAGTGAATGGGTTGAGGGGATGGGTTGAGGGTTGAGTTGATGGGTTGAGGGATAAGTGGATGGGTTGAGGTTGAGTGGATGGGTTGAGGGTTGAGTGGATGGGTTGAGGTTGAGTGTATGGGTTGAGGTTGAGTGAATGGGTTGAGGTTGAGTGGATGGGTTTAGGTTGAGTGGATGGTTGAGGTTGAGTGGATGGGTTGAGTGAATGGGTAGAGGGTTGAGTGAATGGATTGAGGGCTGAGTGAATGGGTTGAGGGTTGAGTGAATGGGTTGAGGGTTGAGTGGATGGTTGAGGTTGAGTGGATGGGTTGAGTTGATGGATTGAGGTTGAGTGAATGTGTTGAGGCTTGAGTGAAGGGGTTGAGGTTGAGGGGACGGTTGAGTGGATGGGTTGAGTGGATGGGTTGAGGGTTGAGTTGATGGGTTGAGGGATGAGTGGATGGGTTGAGGTTGAGTGAATGTGTTGAGGGTTGAGTGAATGGGTTGAGGGTTGAGTTGATGGGTTGAGGGTTGAGTTGATGGGTTGAGGGTTGAGTAGATGGGTTGAGTGGATGGGTTGAGGGTTAAGTGGATGGGTTGAGATTGAGTGAATGGGTTGAGGGTTGAGTTGATGGGTTGAGTAGATGGGTTGAGTGGATGGGTTGAGGGTTGAGTGGTTGGGTTGAGTTGATGGGTTGAGTTTGAGTGAATGTGTTGAGGCTTGAGTGAATGGGTTGAGGGTTGAGTGGATGGGTGGAGGTTGAGTGGATGGGTTGAGGTTGAGTGGATGGGTTGAGGTTGAGTGAATGGTGTGAGGTTGAGTGGATGGGTTTAGGTTGAGTGGATGGTTGAGGTTGAGTGGATGGGTTGAGGGTTGAGTTGATGAGTTGAGGGATGAGTGGATGGGTTTAGGTTGAGTGGTTGGGTTGAGGATTAAGTGAATGGGTTAAAGTTGAGTGAATGGGTTGACGGTTGAGGTTGAGTGGATGGGTTTAGGCTGAGTGGATGGTTGAGAGTTGAATGGATGGGTTGAGGTTGAATGAATGGGTTGAGGGTTGAGTGGATGGGTTTAGGTTGAGTGGATGGTTCAGGGTGGAGTGGATGGTTGAGGGTTGAGTGGATGGGGTTGAGGGTTGAGTGGATGGGTTGAGTTGATGGGTTGAGGTTGAGTGAATGTGTTGAGGGTTGAGTGAATGGGTTGCGGTTGAGTGGATGGGTTTAGTTTGTGTGTATGGGTTGTGGGTTGAGTGGATGGGTTGAGTTGATGGGTTGAGGTTGAGTGAATGTGTTGAGGGTTGAGTGAACAGGTTGAGGTTGAGTGGATGGGTTTAGATTGAGAGGATGGTTGAGGGCTGAGTGGATGGTTGAGAGTTGAGTGGATGGGTTGAGGGTTGACTGGATGGCTTGAGGGTTGAGTGGATGGGTTGAGGGTTGAGTAGATGGGTTGAGGGTTGAGTGGATGGGTTGAGGGTTGAGTGCATGGGTTTAGGGTTGAGTGGATGGGTTGAGTTGATGGGTTGAGTTTGAGTGAATGTGTTGAGGGTTGAGTGAATGGGTTGAGGGTTGAGGGGATGGGTTGAGTTGATGGATTGAGGTTGAGTGAATGTGTTGAGGATTGAGTGAAGGGGTTGAGGTTGAGTGGACGGTTGAGTGGATGGGTTGAGTGGATGGGTTGAGGGTTGAGTGGATGGGTTGAGTTGATGGGTTGAGTTTGAGTGAATGTGTTGACGGTTGAGTGAATGGGTTGAGGTTGAGTGGATGGGTTGAGTTGATGGATTGAGGTTGAGTGAATGTGTTGAGGCTTGAGTGAAGGGGTTGAGGTTGAGTGGACGGTTGAGTGGATGGGTTGAGTGGATGGGTTGATGGTTGAGGTTGAGTGGATGGTTTAAGTTTGAGTGAATGGGTTGAGTGTTGAGTGGATGGTTGAGTGGATGGGTTGAGGTTGAGTGGATGGGTTGAGGTTGAGTGGACGGGTTGAGGTTGAGTGAATGGGTTGAGGGTTGAGTGGATGGGTTGAGTTTGAGTGAATGTGTTGAGGGTTGAGTGAATGGGTTGAGGGTTGAGTGGATGGGTTGAGGGTTAAGTTGATGGGTTGAGGGATGAGTGGATGGGTTGAGGTTGAGTGAATGTGTTGAGGGTTGAGTGAATGGGTTGAGGGTTGAGTGGATGGGTTGAGGGTTAAGTTGATGGGTTGAGGGTTGAGTAGATGGGTTGAGTGGATGGGTTGAGGGTTAAGTCGATGGGTTGAGGTTGAGTGAATGGGTTGAGGAAGGAGTTTATGGGTTGAGGGTTGAGTAGATGGGTTGAGTGGATGGGTTGAGGGTTGAGTGGATGGGTTGAGTTGATGGGTTGAGTTTGAGTGAATGTGTTGAGGCTTGAGTGAATGGGTTGAGGGTTGAGTGGATGGGTGGAGGTTGAGGTTGAGTGGATGGGTTTAGATTGAGAGGATGGTTGAGGTTGAGTGAATGTTGTGAGGTTGAGTGGATGGGTTTAGGTTGAGTGGATGGTTAAGGTTGAGTGGATGGGTTGAGGGTTGAGTTAATGAGTTGAGGGATGAGTGGATGGGTTTAGGTTGAGTGGTTGGGTTGAGGATTAAGTGAATGGGTTAAGGTTGAGTGAATGGGTTGAGGGTCGACGTTGAGTGGATGGGTTTAGGCTGAGTGGATGAGTGGATGGTTGAGAGTGAATGGATGGGTTGAGGTTGAATGAATGGGTTGAGGGTTGAATGGATGGGGTTGAGGGTTGAGTGGATGGGTTGAGTTGATGGGTTGAGGTTGAGTGAATGTGTTGAGGGTTGAGTGAATGGGTTGAGGGTTGAGTTGATGGGTTGAGGTTGAGTGAATGTGTTGAGGGTTGAGTGAACAGGTTGAGGTTGAGTGGATGGGTTTAGATTGAGAGGATGGTTGAGGGCTGAGTGGATGGTTGAGTGGATGGGTTGAGGGTTGACTGGATGGCTTGAGGGTTGAGTGGATGGGTTGAGGTTGAGTAGATGGGTTGAGGGTTGAGTGGATGGGTTGAGGGTTGAGTGGATGGGTTGAGGGTTGAGTGGATGGGTTGAGTTGATGGGTTGAGTTTGAGTGAATGTGTTGAGGGTTGAGTGAATGGGTTGAGGGTTGAGGGGATGGGTTGAGTTGATGGATTGAGGTTGAGTGAATGTGTTGAGGATTGAGTGAAGGGGTTGAGGTTGAGTGGACGGTTGAGTGGATGGGTTGAGTGGATGGGTTGAGGGTTGAGTGGATGGGTTGAGTTGATGGGTTGAGTTTGAGTGAATGTGTTGACGGTTGAGTGAATGGGTTGAGGTTGAGTGGATGGGTTGAGTTGATGGATTGAGGTTGAGTGAATGTGTTGAGGCTTGAGTGAAGGGGTTGAGGTTGAGTGGACAGTTGAGTGGATGGGTTGAGTGGATGGGTTGAGGGTTGAGTGGATGGGTTGATGGTTGAGGTTGAGTGGATGGTTTAAGTTTGAGTGAATGGGTTGAGTGTTGAGTGGATGGTTGAGTGGATGGGTTGAGGTTGAGTGGATGGGTTGAGGTTGAGTGGACGGGTTGAGGTTGAGTGAATGGGTTGAGGGTTGAGTGGATGGGTTGAGTTGATGGGTTGAGTTTGAGTGAATGTGTTGAGGGTTGAGTGAATGGGTTGAGGGTTGAGTGGATGGGTTGAGGGTTAAGTTGATGGGTTGAGGGATGAGTGGATGGGTTGAGGTTGAGTGAATGTGTTGAGGGTTGAGTGAATGGGTTGAGGGTTGAGTGGATGGGTTGAGGGTTAAGTTGATGGGTTGAGGGTTGAGTAGATGGGAAGAGTGGATGGGTTGAGGGTTAAGTCGATGGGTTGAGGTTGAGTGAATGGGTTGAGGGTTGAGTTTATGGGTTGAGGGTTGAGTAGATGGGTTGAGTGGATGGGTTGAGGGTTGAGTGGATGGGTTGAGTTGATGGGTTGAGTTTGAGTGAATGTGTTGAGGCTTGAGTGAATGGGTTGAGGGTTGAGTGAATGGGTTGAGGGTTGAGTGGATGGTTGAGGGTTGAGTGGATGGGTTGAGGGTTGAGTGGATGGGTTGAGGTTGAGTGGATGGGTTGAGGTTGAGTGAATGGGTTGAAGGTTGAGTGGATGGGTTGAGGGTTGAGTTGATGGGTTGAGGGCTGAGTGGATGGGTTGAGGTTGAGTGGATGGGTTGAGGTTGAGTGGACGGGTTGAGGTTGAGTGAATGGGTTGAGGGTTGAGTGGATGGGTTGAGTTGATGGGTTGAGTTTGAGTGAATGGGTTGAGGGTTGAGTTGATGGGTTGAGTGGATGGGTTGAGGGTTGAGTTGATGGGTTGAGGGATGAGTTGATGGGTTGAGGTTGAGTGGATGGGTTGAGGTTGAGTGAATGGGTTGAGGGGATGGGTTGAGGGTTGAGTTGATGGGTTGAGGGTTGAGGGGATGGGTTGAGGGTTGAGTTGATGGGTTGAGGGATAAGTGGATGAGTTGAGGTTGAGTGGATGGGTTGAGGGTTGAGTGGATGGGTTGAGGTTGAGTGGATGGGTTGAGTTTGAGTGAATGGGTTGAGGGTTGAGTGGATGGGTTGAGGGTTGAGTTGATGGGTTGAGGGCTGAGTGGATGGGTTGAGGTTGAGTGGATGGGTTGAGGTTGAGTGGACGGGTTGAGGTTGAGTGAATGGGTTGAGGGTTGAGTGGATGGGTTGAGTTGATGGGTTGAGTTTGAGTGAATGTGTTGAGGGTTGAGTGAATGGGTTGAGGGTTGAGTGGATGGGTTGAGGGTTGAGTTGATGGGTTGAGTGGATGGGTTGAGGGTTGAGTTGATGGGTTGAGGGATGAGTGGATGGGTTGAGGTTGAGTGAATGTGTTGAGGGTTGAGTGAATGGGTTGAGGGTTGAGTTGATGGGTTGAGGGTTGAGTTGATGGGTTTAGGGTTGAGTGGATGGGTTGAGTGGATGGGTTGAGGGTTAAGTGGATGGGTTGAGGTTGAGTGAATGGGTTGAGGGTTGAGTTGATGGGTTGAGTAGATGGGTTGAGTGGATGGGTTGACGGTTGAGTGGATGGGTTGAGTTGATGGGTTGAGTTTGAGTGAATGTGTTGAGGCTTGAGTGAATGGGTTGAGGGTTGAGTGGATGGGTGGAGGTTGAGTGGATGGGTTGAGGTTGAGTGGATGGGTTGAGGTTGAGTGAATGGTGTGAGGTTGAGTGGATGGGTTTAGGTTGAGTGGATGGTTGAGGTTGAGTGGATGGGTTGAGGGATGAGTGGATGGGTTTAGGTTGAGTGGTTGGGTTGAGGATTAAGTGAATGGGTTAAAGTTGAGTGAATGGGTTGACGGTCGAGGTTGAGTGGATGGGTTTAGGCTGAGTGGATGGTTGAGAGTTGAATGGATGGGTTGAGGTTGAATGAATGGGTTGAGGGTTGAGTGGATGGGTTTAGGTTGAGTGGATGGTTCAGGGTGGAGTGGATGGTTGAGGGTTGAGTGGATGGGGTTGAGTCTCAGCCTCCAGTATTTATGCTGCAGTAGTTTATGTGTCGGGGGGCTAGGGTCAGTTTGTTTATCTGGAGTACTTCTCCTGTCCTATTCGGTGTCCTGTGTAAATCTAAGTGTGCGTTCTCTAATTCTCTCCTTCTCTCTTTCTTTCTCTCTCTCGGAGGACCTGAGCCCTAGAACCATGCCCCAGGACTACCTGACATGATGACTCCTTGCTGTCCCCAGTCCACCTGGCCATGCTGCTGCTCCAGTTTCAACTGGCCTGGGCCCTAGGACCATGTCCCAGGACTACCTGACATGAGGACTCCTTGCTGTCCCCAGTCCACCTGGCCATGCTCCTGCTCCAGTTTCAACTGTTCTGCCTTACTATTATTCAACCATGCTGGTCATTTATGAACATTTGAACATCTTGGCCACGTTCTGTTATAATCTCCACCCGGCACAGCCAGAAGAGGACTGGCCACCCCACATATGCTCTCTCTAATTCTCTCTTTCTTTCTCTCTCTCGGAGGACCTGAGCCCTAGGACCGTGCCCCAGGACTACCTGACATGATGGCTCCTTGCTGTCCCCAGTCCACCTGACTGTGCTGCTGCTCCAGTTTCAACTGTTCTGCCTTATTATTATTTGACCATGCTGGTCATTTATGAACATTTGAACATCTTGGTCATGTTCTGTTATAATCTCTACCCGGCACAGCCAGAAGAGGACTGGCCACCCCACATAGCCCGGTTCCTCTCTAGGTTTCTTCCTAGGTTTTGGCCTTTCTAGGGAGTTTTTCCTAGCCACCGTGCTTTTACACCTGCATTGTTTGCTGTTTGGGGTTTTAGGCTGGGTTTCTGTACAGCACTTTGAGATATCAGCTGATGTACGAAGGGCTATATAAATAAATTTGATTTGATTTGATTTGATTTGAAATTTGATTTGATTTGATTTTGATTTGATTTGAGTTGATGGGTTGAGGTTGAGTGAATGTGTTGAGGGTTGAGTGAATGGGTTGCGGTTGAGTGGATGGGTTTAGTTTGTGTGTATGGGTTGAGGGTTGAGTGGATGGGTTGAGTTGATGGGTTGAGGTTGAATGAATGTGTTGAGGGTTGAGTGAATGGGTTGAGGGTTGAGTTGATGGGTTGAGGTTGAGTGAATGTGTTGAGGGTTGAGTGAACAGGTTGAGGTTGAGTGGATGGGTTTAGATTGAGAGGATGGTTGAGGGCTGAGTGGATGGTTGAGAGTTGAGTGGATGGGTTGAGGGTTGACTGGATGGCTTGAGGGTTGAGTGGATGGGTTGAGGGTTGAGTAGATGGGTTGAGGGTTGAGTGGATGGGTTGAGGGTTGAGTGGATGGGTTGAGGGTTGAGTGGATGGGTTGAGTTGATGGGTTGAGTTTGAGTGAATGTGTTGAGGGTTGAGGGGATGGGTTGAGTTGATGGATTGAGGTTGAGTGAATGTGTTGAGGATTGAGTGAAGGGGTTGAGGTTGAGTGGACGGTTGAGTGGATGGGTTGAGTGGATGGGTTGAGGGTTGAGTGGATGGGTTGAGTTGATGGGTTGAGTTTGAGTGAATGTGTTGACGGTTGAGTGAATGGGTTGAGGTTGAGTGGATGGGTTGAGTTGATGGATTGAGGTTGAGTGAATGTGTTGAGGCTTGAGTGAAGGGGTTGAGGTTGAGTGGACGGTTGAGTGGATGGGTTGAATGGATGGGTTGAGGGTTGAGTGGATGGGTTGATGGTTGAGGTTGCGTGGATGGTTTAAGTTTGAGTGAATGGGTTGAGTGTTGAGTGGATGGTTGAGTGGATGGGTTGAGGGTTGAGTGGATGGGTTGAGGGTTGAGTTGATGGGTTGAGGGTTGAGTGGATGGGTTGAGGGTTGAGTTGATGGGTTGAGGGATGAGTGGATGGGTTGAGGTTGAGTGGATGGGTTGAGGTTGAGGTTGAGTGGACGGGTTGAGGTTGAGTGAATGGGTTGAGGGTTGAGTGGATGGGTTGAGTTGATGGGGTGAGTTTGAGTGAATGTGTTGAGGGTTGAGTGAATGAGTTGAGGGTTGAGTGGATGGGTTGAGGGTTAAGTTGATGGGTTGAGGGATGAGTGGATGGGTTGAGGTTGAGTGAATGTGTTGAGGGTTGAGTGAATGGGTTGAGGGTTGAGTGGATGGGTTGAGGGTTGAGTTGATGAGTTGAGGGATGAGTGGATGGGTTTAGGTTGAGTGGTTGGGTTGAGGATTAAGTGAATGGGTTAAGGTTGAGTGAATGGGTTGAGGGTCGACGTTGAGTGGATGGGTTTAGGCTGAGTGGATGGTTGAGAGTTGAATGGATGGGTTGAGGTTGAATGAATGGGTTGAGGGTTGAGTGGATGGGGTTGAGGGTTGAGTGGATGGGTTGAGTTGATGGGTTGAGGTTGAGTGAATGTGTTGAGGGTTGAGTGAATGGGTTGAGGGTTGAGTTGATGGGTTGAGGTTGAGTGAATGTGTTGAGGGTTGAGTGAACAGGTTGAGGTTGAGTGGATGGGTTTAGATTGAGAGGATGGTTGAGGGCTGAGTGGATGGTTGAGAGTTGAGTGGATGGGTTGAGGGTTGACTGGATGGCTTGAGGGTTGAGTGGATGGGTTGAGGGTTGAGTAGATGGGTTGAGGGTTGAGTGGATTGGTTGAGGGTTGAGTGGATGGGTTGAGGGTTGAGTGGATGGGTTGAGTTGATGGGTTGAGTTTGAGTGAATGTGTTGAGGGTTGAGTGAATGGGTTGAGGGTTGAGGGGATGGGTTGAGTTGATGGATTGAGGTTGAGTGAATGTGTTGAGGATTGAGTGAAGGGGTTGAGGTTGAGTGGACGGTTGAGTGGATGGGTTGAGTGGATGGGTTGAGGGTTGAGTGGATGGGTTGAGTTGATGGGTTGAGTTTGAGTGAATGTGTTGACGGTTGAGTGAATGGGTTGAGGTTGAGTGGATGGGTTGAGTTGATGGATTGAGGTTGAGTGAATGTGTTGAGGCTTGAGTGAAGGGGTTGAGGTTGAGTGGACGGTTGAGTGGATGGGTTGAGTGGATGGGTTGAGGGTTGAGTGGATGGGTTGAGGTTGAGTGGATGGTTTAAGTTTGAGTGAATGGGTTGAGTGTTGAGTGGATGGTTGAGTGGATGGGTTGAGGTTGAGTGGATGGGTTGAGGTTGAGTGGACGGGTTGAGTTGATGGGTTGAGTTTGAGTGAATGTGTTGACGGTTGAGTGAATGGGTTGAGGTTGAGTGGATGGGTTGAGTTGATGGATTGAGGTTGAGTGAATGTGTTGAGGCTTGAGTGAAGGGGTTGAGGTTGAGTGGACGGTTGAGTGGATGGGTTGAGTGGATGGGTTGAGGGTTGAGTGGATGGGTTGATGGTTGAGGTTGAGTGGATGGTTTAAGTTTGAGTGAATGGGTTGAGTGTTGAGTGGATGGTTGAGTGGATGGGTTGAGGTTGAGTGGACGGGTTGAGGTTGAGTGAATGGGTTGAGGGTTGAGTGGATGGGTTGAGTTGATGGGTTGAGTTTGAGTGAATGTGTTGAGGGTTGAGTGAATGGGTTGAGGGTTGAGTGGATGGGTTGAGGGTTAAGTTGATGGGTTGAGGGATGAGTGGATGGGTTGAGGTTGAGTGAATGTGTTGAGGGTTGAGTGAATGGGTTGAGGGTTGAGTGGATGGGTTGAGGGTTAAGTTGATGGGTTGAGGGTTGAGTAGATGGGTTGAGTGGATGGGTTGAGGGTTAAGTCGATGGGTTGAGGTTGAGTGAATGGGTTGAGGGTTGAGTTTATGGGTTGAGGGTTGAGTGGATGGGTGGAGGTTGAGGTTGAGTGGATGGGTTTAGATTGAGAGGATGGTTGAGGTTGAGTGAATGTTGTGAGGTTGAGTGGATGGGTTTAGGTTGAGTGGATGGTTAAGGTTGAGTGGATGGGTTGAGGGTTGAGTTGATGAGTTGAGGGATGAGTGGATGGGTTTAGGTTGAGTGGTTGGGTTGAGGATTAAGTGAATGGGTTAAGGTTGAGTGAATGGGTTGAGGGTCGACGTTGAGTGGATGGGTTTAGGCTGAGTGGATGGTTGAGAGTTGAATGGATGGGTTGAGGTTGAATGAATGGGTTGAGGGTTGAGTGGATGGGGTTGAGGGTTGAGTGGATGGGTTGAGTTGATGGGTTGAGGTTGAGTGAATGTGTTGAGGGTTGAGTGAATGGGTTGCGGTTGAGTGGATGGGTTTAGTTTGCGTGTATGGGTTGAGGGTTGAGTGGATGGGTTGAGTTGATGGGTTGAGGGTTGAGTGAATGGGTTGAGAGTTGAGTGAATGGGTTGAGGGTTGAGTGAATGGGTTGAGGGTTGAGTGGATGGTTGAGGGTTGAGTGGATGGGTTGAGGGTTGAGTGGATGGGTTGAGGTTGAGTGGATGGGTTGAGGTTGAGTGAATGGGTTGAAGGTTGAGTGGATGGGTTGAGGGTTGAGTTGATGGGTTCAGGGCTGAGTGGATGGGTTGAGGTTGAGTGGATGGGTTGAGGTTGAGTGGACGGGTTGAGGGTTGAGTGGATGGGTTGAGTTGATGGGTTGAGTTTGAGTGAATGTGTTGAGGGTTGAGTGAAGGGGTTGAGGGTTGAGTGGATGGGTTGAGGGTTGAGTTGATGGGTTGAGGGATGAGTGGATGGGTTGAGGTTGAGTGGATGGGTTGAGGTTGAGTGAATGGGTTGAGGTTTGAGGGGATGGGTTGAGGGTTGAGTTGATGGGTTGAGGGTTGAGGGGATGGGTTGAGGGTTGAGTTGATGGGTTGAGGGATAAGTGGATGAGTTGAGGTTGAGTGGATGGGTTGAGGGTTGAGTGGATGGGTTGAGGTTGAGTGGATGGGTTGAGGTTGAGTGAATGGGTTGAGGGTTGAGTGGATGGGTTGAGGGTTGAGTTGATGGGTTGAGGGCTGAGTGGATGGGTTGAGGTTGAGTGGATGGGTTGAGATTGAGTGGACGGGTTGAGGTTGAGTGAATGGGTTGAGGGTTGAGTTGATGGGTTGAGGGTTGAGTTGATGGGTTTAGGGTTGAGTGGGTGGGTTGAGGGTTAAGTGGATGGGTTGAGGTTGAGTGAATGGGTTGAGGGTTGAGTTGATGGGTTGAGTAGATGGGTTGAGTGGATGGGTTGAGGGTTGAGTTGATGGGTTGAGTTTGAGTGAATGTGTTGAGGCTTGAGTGAATGGGTTGAGGGTTGAGTGGATGGGTGGAGGTTGAGTGGATGGGTTGAGGTTGAGTGGATGGGTTGAGGTTGAGTGAATGGTGTGAGGTTGAGTGGATGGGTTTAGGTTGAGTGGATGGTTGAGGTTGAGTGGATGGGTTGAGGGTTGAGTTGATGAGTTGAGGGATGAGTGGATGGGTTTAGGTTGAGTGGTTGGGTTGAGGATTAAGTGAATGGGTTAAAGTTGAGTGAATGGGTTGACGGTCAAGGTTGAGTGGATGGGTTTAGGCTGAGTGGATGGTTGAGAGTTGAATGGATGGGTTGAGGTTGCATGAATGGGTTGAGGGTTGAGTGGATGGGTTTAGGTTGAGTGGATGGTTCAGGGTGGAGTGGATGGTTGAGGGTTGAGTGGATGGGGTTGAGGGTTGAGTTGATGGGTTGAGGTTGAGTGAATGTGTTGAGGGTTGAGTGAATGGGTTGCGGTTGAGTGGATGGGTTTAGTTTGTGTGTATGGGTTGAGGGTTGAGTGGATGGGTTGAGTTGATGGGTTGAGGTTGAATGAATGTGTTGAGGGTTGAGTGAATGGGTTGAGGGTTGAGTTGATGGGTTGAGGTTGAGTGAATGTGTTGAGGGTTGAGTGAACAGGTTGAGGTTGAGTGGATGGGTTTAGATTGAGAGGATGGTTGAGAGCTGAGTGGATGGTTGAGAGTTGAGTGGATGGGTTGAGGGTTGACTGGATGGCTTGAGGGTTGAGTGGATGGGTTGAGGGTTGAGTAGATGGGTTGAGGGTTGAGTGGATGGGTTGAGGATTGAGTGGATGGGTTGAGTTGATGGGTTGAGTTTGAGTGAATGTGTTGAGGGTTGAGTGAATGGGTTGAGGGTTGAGGGGATGGGTTGAGTTGATGGATTGAGGTTGAGTGAATGTGTTGAGGATTGAGTGAAGGGGTTGAGGTTGAGTGGACGGTTGAGTGGATGGGTTGAGGTTGGATGGGTTGAGGGTTGAGTGGATGGGTTGAGTTGATGGGTTGAGTTTGAGTGAATGTGTTGACGGTTGAGTGAATGGGTTGAGGTTGAGTGGATGGGTTGAGTTGATGGATTGAGGTTGAGTGAATGTGTTGAGGCTTGAGTGAAGGGGTTTAGGTTGAGTGGACGGTTGAGTGGATGGGTTGAGTGGATGGGTTGAGGGTTGAGTGGATGGGTTGATGGTTGAGGTTGCGTGGATGGGTTGAGGTTTAGTGGATGGGATGAGGGTTGAGTGGATGGGTTGAGTGAATGGGTTGAATGGGTTGAGTGAATGGGTTGAGGATTGAGTGGATGGGTTGAGGGTTGAGTGGATGGTTGAGGGATGAGTGGATCGTTGAGGGCTGAGTGGATGGTTGAGGGTTGAGTGGATGGGTTGAGTGGATGGGTTGAGGTTTGAGTGGGTGGGTTGAGGGTGGAGTGGATGGTTCAGGGTGGAGTGGATGGTTGAGTGGATGGGGTTGAGGGTTGAGTGGATGGGTTGAGGGCTGAGTGAATGGGTTGAGGGTTGAGTGAATGGGTTGAGGGTTGAGTGGATGGTTGAGGTTGAGTGGATGTGTTGAGGATTGAGTGAAGGGGTTGAGGTTGAGTGGACGGTTGAGTGGATGGGTTGACTGGTTGGGTTGAGGGTTGAGTGCATGGGTTGATGGTTGAGGTTGAGTGGATGGTTTAAGTTTGAGTGAATGGGTTGAGTGGATGGGTTGAGGTTGAGTGGATGGGTTTAGCTTGAGTGGATGGTTCAGGGTGGAGTGGATGGTTGAGGGTTGAGTGGATGGGTTGAGTTGATGGGTTGAGGTTGAGTGAATGTGTTGAGGGTTGAGTGAATGGGTTGCGGTTGAGTGGATGGGTTTAGTTTGCGTGTATGGGTTGAGGGTTGAGTGGATGGGTTGAGTTGATGGGTTGAGGTTGAGTGAATGTGTTGAGGGTTGAGTGAACAGGTTGAGGTTGAGTGGATGGGTTTAGATTGAGAGGATGGTTGAGGGATGAGTGGATGGTTGAGAGTTGAGTGGATGGGTTGAGGGTTGAGTGGATGGGTTGAGGGTTGAGTGGATGGGTTGAGGGTTGAGTAGATGGGTTGAGGGTTGAGTGGATGGGTTGAGTTGATGGGTTGAGTTTGAATGAATGTGTTGAGGGTTTAGTGAATGGGTTGAGGGTTGAGGGGATGGGTTGAGGGTTGAGTTGATGGGTTGAGGGATAAGTGGATGGGTTGAGGTTGAGTGGATGGGTTGAGGGTTGAGTGGATGGGTTGAGGTTGAGTGGATGGGTTGAGGTTGAGTGAATGGGTTGAGGTTGAGTGGATGGGTTTAGGTTGAGTGGATGGTTGAGGTTGAGTGGATGGGTTGAGTGAATGGGTAGAGGGTTGAGTGAATGGGTTGAGGGTTGAGTTGATGGGTTCAGGGCTGAGTGGATGGGTTGAGGTTGAGTGGATGGGTTGAGGTTGAGTGGACGGGTTGAGGGTTGAGTGGATGGGTTGAGTTGATGGGTTGAGTTTGAGTGAATGTGTTGAGGGTTGAGTGAAGGGGTTGAGGGTTGAGTGGATGGGTTGAGGGTTGAGTTGATGGGTTGAGGGATGAGTGGATGGGTTGAGGTTGAGTGGATGGGTTGAGGTTGAGTGAATGGGTTGAGGTTTGAGGGGATGGGTTGAGGGTTGAGTTGATGGGTTGAGGGATAAGTGGATGAGTTGAGGTTGAGTGGATGGGTTGAGGGTTGAGTGGATGGGTTGAGGTTGAGTGGATGGGTTGAGGTTGAGTGAATGGGTTGAGGGTTGAGTGGATGGGTTGAGGGTTGAGTTGATGGGTTGAGGGCTGAGTGAATGGGTTGAGGGTTGAGTT
The DNA here is from genome assembly GCF_021184085.1 of Oncorhynchus gorbuscha. Classification (NCBI taxonomy): domain Eukaryota; kingdom Metazoa; phylum Chordata; class Actinopteri; order Salmoniformes; family Salmonidae; genus Oncorhynchus; species Oncorhynchus gorbuscha. The sequence continues at coordinate 77,678,163 of NC_060178.1, read as the reverse complement.
GATGGGTTGAGGGTTGAGTTGATGGGTTTAGGGTTGAGTGGGTGGGTTGAGGGTTAAGTGGATGGGTTGAGGTTGAGTGAATGGGTTGAGGGTTGAGTTGATGGGTTGAGTAGATGGGTTGAGTGGATGGGTTGAGGGTTGAGTTGATGGGTTGAGTTTGAGTGAATGTGTTGAGGCTTGAGTGAATGGGTTGAGGCTTGAGTGGATGGGTGGAGGTTGAGTGGATGGGTTGAGGTTGAGTGGATGGGTTGAGGTTGAGTGAATGGTGTGAGGTTGAGTGGATGGGTTTAGGTTGAGTGGATGGTTGAGGTTGAGTGGATGGGTTGAGGGTTGAGTTGATGAGTTGAGGGATGAGTGGATGGGTTTAGGTTGAGTGGTTGGGTTGAGGATTAAGTGAATGGGTTAAAGTTGAGTGAATGGGTTGACGGTCGAGGTTGAGTGGATGGGTTTAGGCTGAGTGGATGGTTGAGAGTTGAATGGATGGGTTGAGGTTGCATGAATGGGTTGAGGGTTGAGTGGATGGGTTTAGGTTGAGTGGATGGTTCAGGGTGGGTGGATGGTTGAGGGTTGAGTGGATGGGGTTGAGGGTTGAGTTGATGGGTTGAATGAATGTGTTGAGGGTTGAGTGAATGGGTTGCGGTTGAGTGGATGGGTTTAGTTTGTGTGTATGGGTTGAGGGTTGAGTGGATGGGTTGAGTTGATGGGTTGAGGTTGAATGAATGTGTTGAGGGTTGAGTGAATGGGTTGAGGGTTGAGTTGATGGGTTGAGGTTGAGTGAATGTGTTGAGGGTTGAGTGAACAGGTTGAGGTTGAGTGGATGGGTTTAGATTGAGAGGATGGTTGAGAGCTGAGTGGATGGTTGAGAGTTGAGTGGATGGGTTGAGGGTTGACTGGATGGCTTGAGGGTTGAGTGGATGGGTTGAGGGTTGAGTAGATGGGTTGAGGGTTGAGTGGATGGGTTGAGGGTTGAGTGGATGGGTTGAGTTGATGGGTTGAGTTTGAGTGAATGTGTTGAGGGTTGAGTGAATGGGTTGAGGGTTGAGGGGATGGGTTGAGTTGATGGATTGAGGTTGAGTGAATGTTTTGAGGATTGAGTGAAGGGGTTGAGGTTGAGTGGACGGTTGAGTGGATGGGTTGAGTGGATGGGTTGAGGGTTGAGTGGATGGGTTGAGTTGATGGGTTGAGTTTGAGTGAATGTGTTGACGGTTGAGTGAATGGGTTGAGGTTGAGTGGATGGGTTGAGTTGATGGATTGAGGTTGAGTGAATGTGTTGAGGCTTGAGTGAAGGGGTTTAGGTTGAGTGGACGGTTGAGTGGATGGGTTGAGTGGATGGGTTGAGGGTTGAGTGGATGGGTTGATGGTTGAGGTTGCGTGGATGGGTTGAGGTTTAGTGGATGGGATGAGGGTTGAGTGGATGGGTTGAGTGAATGGGTTGAGGGTTGAGTGAATGGGTTGAGGATTGAGTGGATGGGTTGAGGGTTGAGTGGATGGTTGAGGGATGAGTGGATCGTTGAGGGCTGAGTGGATGGTTGAGGGTTGAGTGGATGGGTTGAGTGGATGGGTTGAGGTTTGAGTGGGTGGGTTGAGGGTGGAGTGGATGGTTCAGGGTGGAGTGGATGGTTGAGTGGATGGGGTTGAGGGTTGAGTGGATGGGTTGAGGGCTGAGTGAATGGGTTGAGGGTTGAGTGAATGGGTTGAGGGTTGAGTGGATGGTTGAGGTTGAGTGGATGGGTGGATGGGTTGAGTTGATGAAGGGGTTGAGGTTGAGTGAATGTGTTGAGGGTTGAGTGGACGGTTGAGTGGATGGGTTGACTGGTTGGGTTGAGGGTTGAGTGGATGGGTTGGGTTGATGGGTTGAGGTTGAGTGGATGGTTTAAGTTTGAGTGAATGGGTTGAGTGGATGGGTTGAGGTTGAGTGGATGGGTTGAGGTTGAGTGGATGGTTGAGTGGAGTGGATGGGTGGAGTGGATGGTTGAGAGTTGAGTGGATGGTTGGGTTGAGTTGATGGGTTGAGGTTGAGTGAATGGTTGAGGGTTGAGGGTTGAGTGAATGGGTTGAGGTTGAGTGGATGGGTTGAGGTTGAGTGGATGGGTTGAGGGTTGAGTGGATGGGGATGGGTTGAGTTGATGGGTTGAGGTTGAGTGAATGTGTTGAGGGTTGAGTGAACAGGTTGAGGTTGAGTGGATGGGTTTAGATTGTTGAGGATGGTTGAGGGATGAGTGGATGGTTGAGGTTGAGTGGATGGGTTGAGGGTTGAGTGGATGGGTTGAGGGTTGAGTGGATGGGTTGTGGGTTGAGTGAGATGGGTTGAGGTTGAGTGGATGGGTTGAGTTGGATTGGGTTGAGTTTGAATGAATGTTTAGGTTGAGGGTTGAGTGGATGGGTTGAGGGTTGAGTGGATGGGTTGAGGGTTGAGTTGATGGGTTGAGGGATAAGTGGATGGGTTGAGGTTGAGTGGATGGGTTGAGGGTTGAGTGGATGGATGGGTTGATGGGTTGAGTGGATGGGTTGAGGTTGAGTGAATGGGTTGAGGTTGAGTGGATGGGTTTGAGTGGGTTGAGGGTGAGTGGATGGTTGAGGTTGAGTGGATGGGTTGAGTGGATGGGTTGAGGGTTGAGTGGATGGGTTGAGGGTGAGTGGATGGTTCAGGGTTGATGGGGTTGATGGGGTTGAGTGAATGGGTTGAGGGTTGAGTGGATGGGTTGAGGTTGAGTGGATGGGTTGAGTTGATGGTTGAGGTTGAGTGGATGTGTTGAGGATTGAGTGAAGGGGTTGGGTTGAGTGGACGGTTGAGTGGATGGGTTGAGTGGATGGGTTGAGGGTTGAGTGGATGGGTTGATGGTTGAGGTTGAGTGGATGGTTTAAGTTTGAAGTGAATGGGTTGAGGTTGAGTGGATGGTTGAGTGGATGGGTTGAGGGTTGAGTGGATGGGTTGAGGGTTGAGTGGATGGGTTGAGGGTTGAGTTGATGGGTTGAGGGATGAGTGGATGGGTTGAGGTTGAGTGGATGGGTTGAGGTTGAGTGGATGGGTTGAGGTTGAGTGAATGGGTTGAGGGTTGAGTGAATGGGTTGAGTTGAGTGGGTTGGGTTGAGTTGATGGGTTGAGGTTGAGTGAATGGGTTGAGGTTGAGTGGATGGGTTTAGGTTGAGTGGATGGTTGAGGTTGAGTGGTGGATGGGTTGAGTGAATGGGTTGAGGGTTGAGTCAATGGGTTGAGGGCTGAGTGGAATGGGTTGAGAGTTGAGTGAATGGGTTGAGGTTGAGTGGATGGTTGAGGTTGAGTAAATGTGTTGAGGCTTGAGTGAAGGGGTTGAGGTTGAGGGGTGGAGGGTTGAGTGGATGGGTTGAGTGGATGGGTTGAGGGTTGAGTGGATGGGTTGATGGATTGTTGATTGAGTGGATGGTTTAAGTTTGAGTGAATGGGTTGAGGTTGAGTGGATGGTTGAGTGGATGGGTTGAGGTTGAGTGGATGGGTTGAGGGTTGAGTGGATGGGTTGAGGGTTGAGTGGATGGGTTGAGGGTTGAGTTGATGGGTTGAGGGTTGAGTGGATGGGTTGAGGTTGAGTGGATGGGTTTGAGGTTGAGGTTGGAATGGGTTGAGGATTGAGTGAATGGCTTGGGGTTGAGTGGATGGGTTGAGGGATGGGTTGAGTGGATGGGTTGAGGGTTGAGTGGATGGGTTGATGGTTGGGTTGAGTGGATAAGGTTGAGGGTTGAGTTGATGGGTTGAGGGATGAGTGGATGGGTTGAGGTTGAGTGGATGGGTTGAGGTTGAGTGGATGGGTTGGGTTTGATGGGTTGAGTGGATGAGTGGATGGGTTGAGGTTGAGTGGATGGGTTGAGGTTGAGTGGACGGGTTGAGGTTGAGTGAATGGGTTGAGGGTTGAGTGGATGGGTTGAGTTGATGGGTTGAGGTTGAGTGAATGGGTTGAGGTTGAGTGGATGGGTTTAGGTTGAGTGGATGGTTGAGGTTGAGTGGATGGGTTGAGTGAATGGGTAGAGGGTTGAGTCAATGGGTTGAGGGCTGAGTGAATGGGTTGAGAGTTGAGTGAATGGGTTGAGGTTGAGTGGATGGTTGAGGTTGAGTAAATGTGTTGAGGCTTGAGTGAAGGGGTTGAGGTTGAGTGGACGGTTGAGTGGATGGGTTGAGTGGATGGGTTGAGGGTTGAGTGGAAGGGTTGATGGTTGTTGATTGAGTGGATGGTTTAAGTTTGAGTGAATGGGTTGAGTGTTGAGTGGATGGTTGAGTGGATGGGTTGAGGGTTGAGTGGATGGGTTGAGGGTTGAGTGGATGGGTTGAGAGTTGAGTGGATGGGTTGAGGGTTGAGTTGATGGGTTGAGGGATGAGTGGATGGGTTGAGGTTGAGTGGATGGGTTTAGGTTGAGTGGTTGGGTTGAGGATTAAGTGAATGGCTTAAGGTTGAGTGAATGGGTTGAGGGTCGAGGTTGAGTGGATGGGTTTGGGCTGAGTAGATGGGTTGAGGGTTGAGTAGATAGGTTGAGGGTTGAGTTGATGGGTTGAGGGATGAGTGGATGGGTTGAGGTTGAGTGGATGGGCTGAGGTTGAGTTGATGGGTTTAGGTTGAGTGGATGGTTGAGGTTGAGTGGATGGGTTGAGGTTGAGTAAATGTGTTGAGGATTGAGTGAAGGGGTTGAGGTTGAGTGGACGGTTGAGTGGATGGGTTGAGTGGATGGGTTGAGGGTTGAGTGGAAGGGTTGATGGTTGAGATTGAGTGGATGGTTTAAGTTTGAGTGAATGGGTTGAGTGTTGAGTGGATGGTTGAGTGGATGGGTTGAGGGTTGAGTGGATGTGTTGAGGGTTGAGTGGATGGGTTGAGAGTTGAGTGGATGGGTTGAGGGTTGAGTTGATGGGTTGAGGGATGAGTGGATGGGTTGAGGTTGAGTGGATGGGTTGAGGTTGAGTGGATGGGTTGAGTTGATGGGTTGAGTTTGAGTGAATGTGTTGAAGGTTGAGTGAATGGGTTGAGGGTTGAGTGGATGGGTTGAGGATTGAGTTGATGGGTTGAGGGATGAGTGGATGGGTTGAGGTTGAGTGAATGTGTTGAGGGTTGAGTGAATGGGTTGAGGGTTGAGTAGATGGGTTGAGTGGATGGGTTGAGGGTTAAGTGGATGGGTTGAGGTTGAGTGAATGGGTTGAGGGTTGAGTGGATGGGTTAAGTTGATGGGTTGAGTTTGAGTGAATGTGTTGAGGGTTGAGTGAATGGGTTGAGGGTTGAGTGGATGGGTTGAGGGTTGAGTTGATGGGTTGAGGGTTGAGTAGATGGGTTGAGTAGATGGGTTGAGGGTTGAGTGGATGAGTTGAGTTGATGGGTTGAGTTTGAGTGTATGTGTTGAGGCTTGAGTGAATGGGTTGAGATTGAGTGAATGGTGTGAGGTTGAGTGGATGGGTTTAGGTTGAGTGGATGGGTTGAGGGTTGAGTTGATGAGTTGAGGGATGAGTGGATGGGTTTAGGTTGAGTGGTTGGGTTGAGGATTAAGTGAATGGGTTAAGGTTGAGTGAATGGGTTGAGGGTCGAGGTTGAGTGGATAGGTTTAGGCTGAGTGGATGGTTGAGGGTTGAATGGATGGGTTGAGGTTGAATGAATGGGTTGAGGGTTGAGTGAATGGCTTTAGGTTGAGTGGATGGTTGAGGGCTGAGTGGATGGTTGAGGGTTGAGTGCATGGGTTGAGGGTTGAGTGGATGGGTTGAGAGTTGAGTAGATGGGTTGAGTGGATGGGTTGAGTTGATGGGTTTAGGTTAAGTGGATGGTTGAGGTTGAGTGGATGGGTTGAGGGTTGAGTAGATGGGTTGAGGGTTGAGTTGATGGGTTGAGGGATGAGTGGATGGGTTGAGGTTGAGTGGATGGATTGAGGTTCAGTGAATGGTTGAGGTTGAGTGGATGGGTTGAGGATTGAGTTGATGGGTTGAGGGATGAGTGGATGGGTTTAGGTTGAGTGGTTGGGTTGAGGATTAAGTGAATGGCTTAAGGTTGAGTGAATGGGTTGAGGGTCGAGGTTGAGTGGATGGGTTTGGGCTGAGTAGATGGGTTGAGGGTTGAGTAGATAGGTTGAGGGTTGAGTTGATGGGTTGAGGGATGAGTGGATGGGTTGAGGTTGAGTGGATGGGCTGAGGTTGAGTTGATGGGTTTAGGTTGAGTGGATGGTTGAGGTTGAGTGGATGGGTTGAGGTTGAGTTGATGGGTTGAGGATTGAGTGAAGGGGTTGAGGTTGAGTGGACGGTTGAGTGGATGGGTTGAGTGGATGGGTTGAGGGTTGAGTGGAAGGGTTGATGGTTGAGATTGAGTGGATGGTTTAAGTTTGAGTGAATGGGTTGAGTGTTGAGTGGATGGTTGAGTGGATGGGTTGAGGGTTGAGTGGATGGGTTGAGGGTTAAGTGAATGGGTTGAGGGTTGAGTGGATGGGTTGAAGTTGAGTGGATGGGTTGAGGGTTGAGTGGATGGGTTGAGTTGATGGGTTGAGTTTGAGTGAATGTGTTGAGGGTTGAGTGAATGGGTTGAGGGTTGAGTGGATGGGTTGAGGGTTGAGTGGATGGGTTGAGGTTGAGTGAATGGGTTGAGGTTGAGTGGATGGGTTTAGGTTGAGTGGATGGTTGAGGTTTAGTGGATGGGTTGAGGGTTGAGTTGATGGGTTGAGGGATGAGTGGATGGGCTTAGGTTGAGTGGTTGGGTTGAGGATTAAGTGAATGGGTTAAGGTTGAGTGAATGGTTTGAGGGTCGAGGTTGAGTGGATGGGTTTAGGCTGTGTGGATGGTTGAGGGTTGAATGGATGGGTTGAGGTTGAATGAATGGGTTGAGGGTTGAGTGAATGGCTTTAGGTTGAGTGGATGGTTGAGGGCTGAGTGGATGGTTGAGGGCTGAGTGGATGGTTGAGGGTTGAGTGCACGGGTTGAGTGGATGGGCTGAGGTTGAGTGGATGGGTTTAGGTTGAGTGGATGGTTAAGGGTGGAGTGGATGGTTGAGTGGATGGTTTGATGGTTGAGTGGATGGGTTGCGTTGATGGGTTGAGGTTGAGTGAATGTGTTGATGGTTGAGTGAATGTGTTGAGGGTTGGGTGGATGGGTTGAGGGTTGAGTGGATGGGTTGAGTGGATGGTTTAGTGAATGGGTTGAGGGTTGAGTGGATGATTTGAGGGTTTAGTTGATGGGTTGAGGGTTGAGTGGATCAAATCAAATCAAATCAAATTTTATTTGTCACATACACATGGTTAGCAGATGTTAATGCGAGTGTAGCGAAATGCTTGTGCTTCTAGTTCCGACAATGCAGTGATAACCAACAAGTAATCTAACTAACAATTCCAAAACTACTGTCTTATACACAGTGTAAGGGGGTAAGGAACATGTACATAAGGATATATGAATGAGTGATGGTACAGAGCAGCATACAGTAGATGGTATCGAGTACAGTATATACATATGAGATGAGTGTGTAGACAAAGTAAACAAAGTGGCATAGTTAAAGTGGCTAGTGATACATGTGTTACATAAGGATGCAGTCGATGATGTAGAGTACAGTATATACATATGCATATGAGATTAATAATGTAGGGTAAGTAACATTATATAAGGTAGCATTGTTTAAAGTGGCTAGTGATATATTTACATCATTTCCCATCAATTCCCATTATTAAAATGGCTGGAGTTGGGTCAGTGTCAATGACAGTGTGTTGGCAGCAGCCACTCAGTGTTAGTGGTGGCTGTTTAACAGTCTGATGGCCTTGAGATAGAAGCTGTTTTTCAGTCTCTCGGTCCCAGCTTTGATGCACCTGTACTGACCTCGCCTTCTGGATGATAGCGGGGTGAACAGGCAGTGGTTCGGGTGGTTGATGTCCTTGATGATCTTTATGGCCTTCCTGTAACAACGGGTGGTGTAGGTGTCCTGGAGGGCAGGTAGTTTGCCCCCGGTGATGCGTTGTGCAGTCCTCACTACCCTCTGGAGAGCCTTACGGTTGAGGGCGGAGCAGTTGCCGTACCAGGCGGTGATACAGCCCGCCAGGATGCTCTCGATTGTGCATCTGTAGAAGTTTGTGAGTGCTTTTGGTGACAAGCCGAATTTCTTCAGCCTCCTGAGGTTGAATAGGCGCTGCTGCGCCTTCTTCACGACGCTGTCAGTGTGAGTGGACCAATTCAGTTTGTCTGTGATGTGTATGCCGAGGAACTTAAAACTAGCTACCCTCTCCACTACTGTTCCATCGATGTGGATAGGGGGTGTTCCCTCTGCTGTTTCCTGAAGTCCACAATCATCTCCTTAGTTTTGTTGACATTGAGTGTGAGGTTATTTTCCTGACACCACACTCCGAGGGCCCTCACCTCCTCCCTGTAGGCCGTCTCGTCGTTGTTGGTAATCAAGCCTACCACTGTTGTGTCGTCCGCAAACTTGATGATTGAGTTGGAGGCGTGCGTGGCCACGCAGTCGTGGGTGAACAGGGAGTACAGGAGAGGGCTCAGAACGCACCCTTGTGGGGCCCCGTGTTGAGGATCAGCGGGGAGGAGATGTTGTTGCCTACCCTCACCACCTGGGGGCGGCCCGTCAGGAAGTCCAGTACCCAGTTGCACAGGGCGGGGTCGAGACCCAGGGTCTCGAGCTTGATGACGAGCTTGGAGGGTACTATGGTGTTGAATGCCGAGCTGTAGTCGATGAACAGCATTCTCACATAGGTATTCCTCTTGTCCAGGTGGGTTAGGGCAGTGTGCAGTGTGGTTGAGATTGTATCGTCTGTGGACCTATTTGGGCGGTAAGCAAATTGGAGTGGGTCTAGGGTGTCAGGTAGGGTGGAGGTGATATGGTCCTTGACTAGTCTCTCAAAGCACTTCATGATGACGGAAGTGAGTGCTACGGGGTGGTAGTCGTTTAGCTCAGTTACCTTAGCTTTCTTGGGAACAGGAACAATGGTGGCCCTCTTGAAGCATGTGGGAACAGCAGACTGGTATAGGGATTGATTGAATATGTCCGTAAACACACCGGCCAGCTGGTCTGCGCATGCTCTGAGGGCGCGGCTGAGTGAATGGGTTGAGGGTTGAGTGGATGGGTTGAGGGTTTAGTGGATGGGTTGAGGGTTGAGTGGATGGGTTGAGTAGATGGTTGAGTTGATGGTTTGAGGTTGAGTGGATGGGTTTAGGTTGAGTGGATGGTTTGGGGTGGAGTGGATGGTTGCGAGTTGAATGGATGGGTTGAAGGTTGACTGGATGGGTTGAGGGTTGAGTGGATGGGTTGAGGGTTGAGTGGATGGGTTGAGGGTTGAGTAGATGGGTTGAGGGTTGAGTAGATGGGTTGAGGGTGGAGTGGATGGTTAAGGGTGGAGTGGATGGGTTGAGTTGATGGGTTGAGTTTGAGTGAATGTGTTGAGAGTTGAGTGAATGTGTTGATGGTTGAGTGAATGTGTTAAGGGTTGGGTGGATGGGTTGATGGTTGAGTGGATGGTTTGAGTTTGAGTGAATCGGTTGAGTGTTGAGTGGATGGTTGAGTGGATGGGTTGAGGGTTGAGTGGATGGGTTGAGGGTTGAGTGGATGGGTTGAGGGTTGAGTAGATGGGTTGAGTGTTGAGTAGATGGGTTGACTGGATGGGTTGAGGGTTCAGTGGATGGGTTGAGTTAATGGGTTGAGTTTGGTTGAATGTGTTGAGGGTTGAGTGGATGGGTTGAGGGTTGAGTGGATTGGTTTAGGTTGAGTGGATGGTTAGTGGTGGAGTGGATGGTTGAGAGTTGAGTGGATGGGTTGAGGGTTGACTGGCTGGGTTGAGGGTTGAGTAGATGGGTTGAGGGTTGAGTGGATGGCTTGAGTTGATGGGTTGAGTTTGAGTGAATGTGTTGAGGGTTAAGTGAATGGGTTGAGGGTTGAGTGGATGGGTTGAGGTTGAGTGGATGGGTTGAGGGTTGAGTGGATGGGTTGAGTTGATGGGTTGAGTTTGAGTGAATGTGTTGAGGGTTGAGTGAATGGGTTGAGGGTTGAGTGGATGGGTTGAGGGTTGAGTGGATGGGTTGAGGGTTGAGTTGATGGGTTGAGGGATGAGTGGATGGGCTTAGGTTGAGTAGATGGGTTGAGGGATGAGTGGATGGGTTTAGGTTGAGTGGTTGGGTTGAGGATTAAGTGAATGGGTTAAGGTTGAGTGAATGGGTTGAGGTTCGAGGTTGAGAGGATGGGTTTAGACTGAGTGGATGGTTGAGGTTGAGTGGATGGGTTTAGGCTGAGTGGATGGTTAAGGGTTGAATGGATGGGTTGAGGTTGAATGAATGGCTTGAGGGTTGAGTGAATGGCTTTAGGTTGAGTGGATGGTTGAGGGCTGAGTGGGTGGTTGAGGGCTGAGTGAATGCGTTGAGGGTTGAGTTGATGGGTTGAGGTTGAGTGAATGTGTTGAGGTTGAGTGAATGGGTTGAGGTTGAGTGGATGGGTTGAGGGTTGAGTGGATGGTTTAGGGTTAAGTGGATGGGTTGAGGATTGAGTGGATGGGTTGAGGGTTGAGTGGATGGTTGAGGGTTAAGTGGATGGGTTGAGGGTTAAGTGGATGGGTTGAGGGTTGAGTGGATGGGTTGAGGGTTGAGTGGATGGTTGAGGATTAAGTGAATGGGTTAAGGTTGAGTGAATGGGTTGAGGGTCGAGGTTGAGTGGATGGGTTTAGGCTGAGTGGATGGTTAAGGTTGAGTGGATGGTTGAGGTTGAGTGGATGGGTTAAGGTTGAGTGTTTGGGTTGAAGATTAAGTGAATGGGTTAAGGTTGAGTGAATGGGATGAGGGTTGAGGTTGAGTGGATGGGTTTAGGCTGAGTGGATGGTTAAGGGTTGAATGGATGTGTTGAGGTTGAATGAATGGCTTGAGGGTTGAGTGAATGGCTTTAGGTTGAGTGGATGGTTGAGGGCTGAGTGGATGGTTGAGGGCTGAGTGGATGGTTGAGGGTTGAGTGAATGGGTTGAGGGTTGATTTGATGGGTTGAGGTTGAGTGAATGTGTTGAGGTTGAGTGAATGGGTTGAGGTTGAGTGGATGGGTTGAGGGTTGAGTGGATGGTTGAGGGTTAAGTGGATGGGTTGAGGGTTAAGTGGATGGGTTGAGGGTTGAGTGGATGGGTTGAGGGTTGAGTGAGCACCGGGCTGAGTGCATGTGGTGGTTAAAGGGCACCTGAGGCAAAACTGTCCACCTGTAGCAAGTCTTTGATCAGGGAGGAACAAGAGATCTCGAAACGAGATTATGTCATTCGAGTCTGCGTGTAAACATGACAAGTAACAATAGGCTCTGTGTCACGATGGGAGTATGACATCGCTCGAAGGTCATTTTTCCTCCACAACACAGAGAGAGAGAGAGAGAGAGAGAGAGAGAGAGAGAGAGAGAGAGAGAGAGCCTCGAAGGAGCGCAAGAGAGAGAGTATTCCACCCCTCAACCTCATGGCAGTGCCGTGTATCCCATTACGAGACAGGATGCTTCTGTGCTAGAATAATTCTGTTGTTACTGTATCCTAGCTTCAACACCCAAAGTGTGTGTATTTTTCAATTTCTGTGTTCCATCTTTATGTTATTGGACTTTTTTTTAAATAGTCCAATGAGTGCCACAGCAGTTGACTGCTGCCCTTGGTAATTGAGATGGCCTGTGAGCCTGTCGGGGGCAGGGGCCTGGCTGAGGCTTAGAGGCTGAGACTGGGGCTTCATAGACACGGCCTATTCCCTGCCCTGGGCCAGAGTTGTCATGACCTGCATACAGCCTAACCCCGTCAGACATGGAATCTGCACCAGGCTTAAATTGATGTTTTACAGTGTGACACATTATGAATATTACATAACAAGAGCATAGACAGTGTCAGCACTCAGTCAGTCAGTGCAGAACGGCTTCACTTAGCAGTAAGATAGGTATGGGAGGGGGAGAAAGAGAGAAAGAGAGAAAGAAAGAGAGAGAGAGAGAGAGAGAGAGAGAGAGAGAGAGAGAGAGAGAGAGAGAGAGAGAGAGAGAGAGACAGAGAGATACAAAAAGAGTGAGGGTGAGCCCGAGAGATAGAGACAGAGTCAGGGAGAAAGAGAGAGACAGAGAGGCTTACAGCCAATCGTTGGTGCTAGTAAATGATTAATACAGAACACAGAGTCAGAAATAAGCACTTAGGGCTAAAACAGACAAAAGAGAATGTGTGTTTTTTCCTTTTATCGTGTTTCATGTAAAAGAGGCTGACAAAGGGTGGTCACATTGCATGGCTTGAGGAGAGGCTGTGATGTTTAATGCATGGTCTGCTCTGCTAGTAAACACTCATTTGTGGCGGTGACTAGTCACACATGAAATGCATTTTGCCCAACCAGAATGTGGAGAGGAAGCTTTTACAACCATGAGGTTCCATCCACAATCTGGTTGGGACAAGGAATGTTTGTTCCTCATTCAGTGTAAATAAAAATACACTAAATATAAAAATTATACACAAATATAATAACCTACAAAAATGTTTAAAAAAACGTAAATAAAAAATAAAACAAATATTGGGAAAAAAGGATTCATGTAACTTTTATTTAAAATAAGTATGTTTAGAATCCTGAACAGGACAGAGAACAGACACCAATGTTGTTATGACATCATCACTGTGCGACTCTTTGGCAATGACCTATGTGTGTGAGTGTGTACCTGTATCTCTGGTAGTCGTCCTCATCCTTGTCCAGGCTGACCAGCTGGTTGGGACAGGCCTCGTTTCCCAGCAGGCTGAGGTACTGCAGCGACGGTGTTGCCTTCGCCAAGTGCTCCAGCAGCTCCTCAATGTCAGTCAGGTGTCAGCGGACAGAGGTCAAGGAGCCAACACGGTTAATTACATTACCATTTACCCCAGACCCCCCTCACTTACACACGCACGCACACACACAGACCTCCCTCCCACACACACCACTATGAAATTCACGATGGCCTTCAGAGGGCATAGGTCATAGGCATCGTGTTGTTGTTTGAGGGAGCAGACAGAAAGGTTCAATTTAAGGCTCAGAGTTTGGCATATATTTTCCTGTTTAGTTCCCTGTATTTTCTCTCTCTCTCTTTCCACCCTCCTCTTTTTCTTCCTCTCTCTCTCTCTCCCTTTCTTCTTCTCCTTCTCTCCCCCCTCTCTCCTAGGTGGCCGGGTAAATGATGGATGCCCTGTGGTTCAAACGGTCGGTGATTCCAGAGCCGTTTCTGACGGGAAAAAAGTCCCCCCCTCAAACATGAAAAAAAAAAGCAACCAGCCTCCCAGACACATTCATCACTAATACATTCACTTCATTGGAAAATTGAGCCCCAAAGTGTCAAAATACAAGCGCACTAATGCAGTGGTGGAGTGTGTAAAATGGCACAGCTCCACATCAGGATGTGGTCTAATTGGGCCATTAGCATGTGCAGGCCACTTCACAACCTGACTCAGAGCTTCAGAGCCGCTGACACGCACTTCTAGAAGCCCCAGTTTTAATGTTGACACGGGAGGTGTGTTTTTGCATCATTACCCTGTAGATGGATCTACTAGGGAGAGGCTACCAGGGGGGACAAAGACACATAGATAGGCTGGGTTCTTAACACTAAAGGAGGAATGTGAAACATGTTTTCCGTCTGATCATAAGTAGTGGCGCAGTGTTTGGGTTTGAGTGCTTACGGTTAACCTGGTTTACTATTCAATGAGGAAACTACATGTAGTTTTTGAATTATCGTCTCCGCAATTGTTAGGAGGTTTTCAGTTTTTCCCACTACGACACTGCATGGGATATTACACTACTGGTTCATTTGTCAATGTTAATAATTGGTTATACAACTAATATATATTTAAAAGTGCTCTTTCTCAAAGCATTTGGTAGGTTCAGACGTTTCTCCATTTCCCGTTTCTTCCTCAACATATCAACACAGCTCCTACTGGCTTTTATTCCTGTCTCCACTAGAGGTCACCGTGTCTTAGAAACTAGTCTGTGGGGTCTAAACTACAGCACAAAGACCCAGATACCTTTATAGCACTGCATTTACACTCACTACAAACACACTATTAGAGACTTCCACAGACTTTGAGAACACAGAGATAAAGAGTCAAATCAGAGATATAGAAGTACAACAAACAGCAAAGACAATGGCTTGTGGCCTGTAGCCTTAGCCCATGCTGAAGTATGAGAGGCAGATAGTGAGTGCCGCTCTGCTTGAAAGGATATTTGGTTCTTATTGAGTGTTAGGGTGTGGAGGGTGGGTAACCTGGGCAACTGGAGGTCGTTTCCGAGCAGATTGTTGTCGACGACCAGTTCTTCCAGCCCAGTGAACGCTTTGAGGCCCGCCAGTGACCTGCAATGATAAGGCGAGAAAGAGAGAGAGAGAGAGAGAGAGCGAGATAGACAGAGCGAGATAGAGAGCGCGAGAGAGAGCGAGAGAGAGCGCGAGAAAGCGAGAGAGAGAAAAAAAATGATACGGCCTTAAGACTGTGCAGACGGCCATTACGTGCAGAAATACATATTTCTGCCTCCCTCTTTTCACGCTTCTGGAGAGGCAAGGAGAGTTCGGGTAGGGGCCTGTCAGAGGGTTGAATGGTGTGAATTAGTGGTGCTGAGTTCCCCTGGCATGGCCTGGACCCGGGACTCAGCCGCGACGAGCTTCCTTCTACGCTGGCAGGATGAGGGATGGGGGTCACCAGTCAGTAGCCAGGATTTAAAACAAAAGGCTTCAGAAATGTGGCGGGCAGGATGAATTTGTCAATGTCTTGTGCCTGGAGGCGCCCGCTTTGGCCTGACCCTAACCCTCCATTCCCAAGACAAATCACTCTGTCACACTTCACCTTCACTCCCCGGACACAAATTGAACTTGTCATCCATCATCTTCACAGCCCAACCAGTAGAATACAGAATACGTACTCCGGCAATCACAGACGGAATGGAAAGGGAAACTTTTTTGCAAACTGTGATGGGGGTTGGTTGAAAGGTTTTAACACCAAAGCGTTTTAGTAAAAACATTTTGGGGGACTATTTGTATCCCTGTGATGCAGTCACATATTTGTCTTATGCACACAAGCACACCCACATCACACACTAAGCATAAAGATGATTGAGAGCATTACTCAGGGTAATGTTGGGGCCTTGTTGAAGGCGTACAGAGCCATGTGTGTGTTGTATAATCAGTGTGACCACTAGAAATAAACTTTGATGTCAGACGTTTGAAAAGGTCGGTGAAAGTCAATAGGCTACATGGCTTCCTCGGCGTTCACAAAAAAAGCACTGGGTGTGAACTGCTCAGACCACTGCGCCACCGAAGTTCAAACAGCATAATCCCTTATACTAGACCCACTGTCATTTCCACTATGTGAAATTAAGAGAAGAAAAAAAGAAATTAAGCAAATTGATTGCACAGAAATTAGACATTTAAATGTATAGGACTCAGATTATATTCAATATATATATAGCACCCAACATGCGACTTGGACCAAACTTCTTCTTAACAATGAGTAAGATATGAAGAACACATTTTTGGCGGTTAAAAGTCACCCACGGACCCTTCAAGACATGCTAACCTCCCCTGTTATTGTAATGGTGAGAGGTTAGCATGTCTTGGGGGTATGATATTTGTCTGTCTGTAACTTTCTCACTCATCATTATTCAATTTCATTCAGGATTATCTGCAATCATGGTAGAATCCACATGAATGTACAAGTGTTTAGAAAAATGTTCTACTCTTATTTATAATAAAAGTGACTTCAAAATGACACAATACATTATTTACCATTTATTTCTATTGTGCACAAAATAATCTGAAATGCAAACAAAACTAACTACAAATCCATCCAACAAGTTTGTAGAGTCACACACTTGATGTAGTCTTTAGGCGTGTCGACAATACACCCCTAACTTTATGGGAAAAAAGATGTATTACTTGTTAAACAAAATCTCTTTCTCTGAACAATTGTATAAGTTTAAAATAACATAAATTCACAATTTGTTTGTGTTAATCATGCGTTCAGGCTACACTGTCAGCATTATATAATGGAGTCAATCATTGACATGTAAACCTGCCAGGACCTGGCCGAGACTGGATCTAATAGGACTATTTTCTGACTCATGACTGTCATTTCTATACTTAATTACAAAAATAAATAAACAAGACACATGCTTCAACCACGGTAATATTATTTTCATCCAATGTGAAAAATAAAAAGGTAAACAATGAAGCGATATTAACACACCCTTCTGGTCCCTACAGTCAGCCTGAGAACACTGCCCAGCACTCGGCCCAGTCTCAACTAATACACTCTCTGATCTGGCTAGTGTCACTGTCATTATACACTGTGATGTCTGTGATTTACTCGATGTAAACATAACCGTTTCATCATGTCAATCTGCAAATGGATAGCAAGAGAGGGGAGAAAGAGAGAACACATTCCAACTGACTGTAAGGGAAAAGAAAAGGGAAACGAGGAACACAAGATGATCAATGTAAAAAAGGCAAAGACATGAAGATGGACAAAGACTGTAGAACCTGAGACAGTACTCCTATTGAAATCCCTCTCACATACTGTACATACAGTGTGTGTGTGTTAATGCATGCATACCTGCGTGTGTTTGTATGACACCATAGGGCCTGTAGTCCTCTGGGCTGCATTATTAACTGCTTGGTTAAAAGAAGCCGCATGGCGCAGAGGGAAGGCTTATTAATTGTTGTTTTCATGTCACCACTGCTGTGTGCACCAGCAGATCTAATCAACTAAATTCACAGCTAGGGGAGAGCAGGACCCGGCACAGCACAGCTACCAAACCCCATCCTGCTCTCTCTCTCTCTCTCTCGCTCTCTCTGTATGTGTGTGTGTGTGTGTGTGTGTGTGTGTGTGTGTGTGTGTGTGTGTGTGTGTGTGTGTGTGTGTGTGTGTGTGTGTGTGTGTGTGTGTGTGTGTGTGTGTGTGTGTGTGTGTGTGTGTGTGTGTGTGTGTGTGTGTGTAGGGGGGATACAGTAGGGGGATTGGACTTTAATTGTCTCCAGCTTTCCCTGGCGCTCTCTGCAGATTTCCCTAACACCGACCTTTGGTTTCATTACCTTTATAAGAGCCTAGTTTTAATACGGAGTTTGCAGAACTAACAGAGTGAAAGCGCTGCAGTAAAAGTGCTTTAGTTAAAAACATGAGGAGCTCTCTTTTGTTTTCAAAAAATATAATGAGCATAATTGAACTGTGTCCCAAAGCTCCTGTGGCTGGGTAAAATGGAAAACACACACATGTGCAAAACATCAACGCACGCACGCACGCACACACGCACACACACAAGAGGAAAGGAAAGAGGAGAAAAAAGGAAAGGAAATGAGATTAATGGGAATTGGAGAGAAAGGAGGCCAAGCAAGGAGACATGAGAGGAGACAGGTGGCTAAACAAGGAGACATGAGAGGAAACAAGAGGCCAGACAAGGAGACAGGAGAGGAGACATACCCGTGACCCAGAGGTACAGACAAAGCCAGATCGTTAGTCTAATACTAATGCAGACACATTGATTGATAAACCACCACTGACAGCCCGGCAGAGGGAAGAATACCCTCTGTGATTATTGGCTTAAAATGTCAGTCACACCTACCAATGGCGTGGGTCTGTCTCATGTCAGATGTCTTTAAGTAACGAATGAGAGGAGGATGGTAGCCTCAGATCTATCTTCTACATCTGTGAGGCAGCATTATGTCAGAATAAATCCCAGTTGACCTTTTAATAGTGTTTAGGACTAGAGGTCAACTGAGACAGCAGCTATACCCTAACAGCTGAAGGGCCCCCATCTTGAACTAGCAACTACCATATACCGTATAGCCATTCCACAAGCCTGATAGCATCCAAATATATCCTAACAAAGACCAGTCACAACAACAGACACAGAACAATCCCCGCAGTTATGGAGGAATCTCTGTATTCACTTTAGCAGCTGAAACAAACTGCCGAGAACCAGATAGATCTTTTCAGACCTCTGGTCTGTTTGAGTAGGGGGAAAAAAATGGAGAACCTTGAAAAGGCAAGAGGCAAAAGCCTAAGGCCTTGTTTTAACATTAAATGACTTGTGTGACTTCAAATATATTCTTGGTGGTGGAGATTCTGGAGAAGTAATGTTTTCATTCCAGTAATAAGGCCTTGGACTGGAGAAGTAATGTTTTTATTCCAGTAATAAGGCTTTGGACTGGAGAAGTAATGTTTTTATTCCAGTAATAAGGGCTTGGACTAGAGAAGCAATGTTTTTATTCCAGTAATAAGGCCTTGGACTGGAGAAGAAATGTTGTTATTCCAGTAATAAGGCCTTGGACTGGAGAAGTAATGTTTTTATTCCAGTAATAAGGCTTTGGATTGGATAAGTAATGTTGTTATTCCAGTAATAAGGCCTTTGCCTGGGGAAGTAATGTTATTATTCCAGTAATAAGGCCTTGGACTGGAGAAGTAATGTTTTTATTCCAGTAATAAGGCATTGGATTGGAGAAGTAATGTTATTATTCCAGTAATAAGGCCTTGGATTGGAGAAGTAATGTTATTATTATAGTAATAAGGCATTGGATTGGAGAAGTAATGTTGTTATTCCAGTAATAAGGCCTTGGATTGGAGAAGTAATGTCATTATTCCAGTAATAAGGCTTTGGACTGGAGAAGTAATGTTATTATTCCAGTAATAAGGCCTTGGATTGGAGAAGTAATGTTATTATTACAGTAATAAGGCATTGGATTGGAGAAGTAATGTTGTTATTCCAGTAATAAGGCTCTGGATTGGAGAAGTAATGTTGTTATTCCAGTAATAAGGCCTTGGATTGGAGAAGTAATGTTGTTATTCCAGTCATAAGGCCTTTGACTGGAGAAGTAATGTTATTATTCCAGTAATAAGGTCTTTGACTGGAGAAGTAACGTTTTTATTCCAGTAATAAGGCCTTTGAGTGAAGAAGTAATGTTTTTATTCCAGTAATAAGGCCTTTGACTGGAGAAGTAATGTTTTTATTCCAGTAATAAGGGCTTGGACTAGAGAAGCAATGTTTTTATTCCAGTAATAAGGCCTTGGACTGGAGAAGAAATGTTGTTATTCCAGTAATAAGGCCTTGGACTGGAGAAGTAATGTTTTTATTCCAGTAATAAGGCTTTGGATTGGATAAGTAATGTTGTTATTCCAGTAATAAGGCCTTTGCCTGGAGAAGTAATGTTATTATTCCAGTAATAAGGCCTTGGACTGGAGAAGTAATGTTTTTATTCCAGTAATAAGGCATTGGATTGGAGAAGTAATGTTATTATTCCAGTAATAAGGCCTTGGATTGGAGAAGTAATGTTATTATTATAGTAATAAGGCATTGGATTGGAGAAGTAATGTTGTTATTCCAGTAATAAGGCCTTGGATTGGAGAAGTAATGTCATTATTCCAGTAATAAGGCTTTGGACTGGAGAAGTAATGTTATTATTCCAGTAATAAGGCCTTGGATTGGAGAAGTAATGTTATTATTACAGTAATAAGGCATTGGATTGGAGAAGTAATGTTGTTATTCCAGTAATAAGGCTCTGGATTGGAGAAGTAATGTTGTTATTCCAGTAATAAGGCCTTGGATTGGAGAAGTAATGTTGTTATTCCAGTCATAAGGCCTTTGACTGGAGAAGTAATGTTATTATTCCAGTAATAAGGTCTTTGACTGGAGAAGTAACGTTTTTATTCCAGTAATAAGGCCTTTGAGTGAAGAAGTAATGTTTTTATTCCAGTAATAAGGCCTTTGACTGGAGAAGTAATGTTTTTATTCCAGTAATAAGGGCTTGGACTAGAGAAGCAATGTTTTTATTCCAGTAATAAGGCCTTGGACTGGAGAAGAAATGTTGTTATTCCAGTAATAAGGCCTTGGACTGGAGAAGTAATGTTTTTATTCCAGTAATAAGGCTTTGGATTGGATAAGTAATGTTGTTATTCCAGTAATAAGGCCTTTGCCTGGAGAAGTAATGTTATTATTCCAGTAATAAGGCCTTGGACTGGAGAAGTAATGTTTTTATTCCAGTAATAAGGCATTGGATTGGAGAAGTAATGTTATTATTCCAGTAATAAGGCCTTGGATTGGAGAAGTAATGTTATTATTATAGTAATAAGGCATTGGATTGGAGAAGTAATGTTGTTATTCCAGTAATAAGGCCTTGGATTGGAGAAGTAATGTCATTATTCCAGTAATAAGGCTTTGGACTGGAGAAGTAATGTTATTATTCCAGTAATAAGGCATTGGATTGGAGAAGTAATGTTGTTATTCCAGTAATAAGGCTCTGGATTGGAGAAGTAATGTTGTTATTCCAGTAATAAGGCCTTGGATTGGAGAAGTAATGTTGTTATTCCAGTCATAAGGCCTTTGACTGGAGAAGTAATGTTTTTATTCCAGTAATAAGGCCTTTGAGTGAAGAAGTAATGTTTTTATTCCAGTAATAAGGCTTTTGACTGGAGAAGTAATGTTTTTATTCCAGTAATAAGGCCTTTGACTGGAGAAGTAATGTTTTTATTCCAGTAATAAGGCCTTTGACTGGAGAAGTTATGTTTTATTCCAGTAATAAGGCCTTTGACTGGAGAAGTAATGTTTTTATTCCAGTAATAAGGCCTTTGACTGGAGAAGTAATGTTTTTATTCCAGTAATAAGGCCTTTGAGTGAAGAAGTAATGTTTTTATTCCAGTAATAAGGCCTTTGAGTGAAGAAGTAATGTTTTTATTCCAGTAATTGTCACGACTTGGTCATTGTATCTTGTGTTTTTGTTATATGTTTGGGTAGGCCAGGGTGTGACATGGGTTTATATGTTGTATTTCGTATTGGGGTTTGTATTAATTGGGAGTGTGTATTATTAGGGGTGTGTCTAGTTAGGCTTGGCTGCCTGAGGCGATTCCTAATTGGAGTCAGCTGATTCTCGTTGTCTCGGATTGGGAACCGTATTTAGGCAGCCTGAGTGCGCGTTGTATTTCGTGGGTGATTGTACCTGTCTTAGTGTTAGTCACCAGATAGGCTGTATTAGTTTCACTCGTTTGTTGTTTTTGTATTTTCAGTTATTTCATGTACCGCATTATTCTTCATTAAAAGTCATGAGTAACCTACACGCTGCATTTCGGTCTGACTCTCTACAAACAACAGACGAAGTTCATTACAGTAATAAGGCCTTTGACTGGAGAAGTAATGTTTTTATTCCATTAATAAGGCCTTTGAGTGAAGAAGTAATGCTTTTATTTCAGTAATAAGGCCTTTGACAGGATAAGTAATGTTTTTATTCCAGTAATAAGGCCTTTGACTGGAGAAGTAATGTTTTTTATTCCAGTAATAAGGCCTTTGACAGGAGAAGTAATGTTTTTATTCCATTAATAAGGCCTTTGACTGGAGAAGTAATGTTTTTATTCCAGTAATAAGGCCTTTGACTGGAGAAGTAATGTTTTTATTCCAGTAATAAGGCCTTTGACAGGAGAAGTAATGTTTTTATTCCAGTAATAAGGCCTTTGAGTGAAGAAGTAATGTTTTTATTCCAGTAATAAGGCCTTTGACTGGAGAAGTAATGTTTTTATTCCAGTAATAAGGCCTTTGACTGGAGAAGTAATGTTTTTATTCCAGTAATAAGGCCTTTGACAGGAGAAGTAATGTTTTTATTCCAGTAATAAGGCCTTTGACTGGAGAAGTAATGTTTTTATTCCAGTAATAAGGCCTTTGACAGGAGAAGTAATGTTTTTATTCCATTAATAAGGCCTTTGAGTGAAGAAGTAATGTTTTTATTCCAGTAATAAGGCCCTTGAGTGAAGAAGTAATGTTTTTATTCCAGTAATAAGGCCGCAGACTGGAGAGCGACAGGCAAATTGACACACAGGGCAACAGATACATGTTTGATGAATTGGCCAATACTGGGGCATTGATGGCCTTCATACGTGCATAATGGACTAGCAGCAGCACACTTCAGATGGCCTGCCATGATAAGGCAGAGTAATGAATGGGAGAAGGGAGTGGGGCTGGGAAAAGTAGGATCCGGACGGGCTTTAATAAACTTAATAAGAAAAGTGAATGGAGAGAAATGGACAGACATGTCTGGGAGAGGAAATAGGAAGGAAGGGAAACGTCCATCTGTCCATCAGGCTGACAAGTCGATTAGGCTTCATTGGGCGATCACGTCACTCTGGAAGCAATTGGATGTCCTGTGATTAAAGCAGGTAGTTTACAGTACAGCAACCAGTACAGTAAGATAGGGCTTTGCTATTGGACAACAGATCTACACATCACACCACAACAACAGCTCAAATCAATTCCAATTGTATTTGTCACATGCGCCGAATACAACTGGTGTAGTCCTTTCAGTGAAATGCTTACTTACAAGATCTTTCCCAAAGACACAGAGTTAAATAAGAACAAATTAAAAAAACACCTAAGAAATAAACACAAAGGAATGAAGCAATATATGCACGGTGGGGTCTGAAATTATTGACACCCTTGATAAAGATGGGGTTGTTACACCTCAAAAAGCACAAGCAAGTGGATTTCTGAGAAATTAAGTAAATTGATTGCACCCAAATTGGACATTTGAATTTATACAATTCATATTTATATTCAAGAAATATAAACCCAAACGTCCGAGTTGGACCAAACTTCTCCCGAACAATGAGTGAGACATGAGGAACACATTTATTTGGCGGTTAAAAGTCACCCACAGACCCCCCAAGACATGCTAACCTCCCCTGTTATTGTAATGGTGAGAGGCCATCTTGGGGGTCTGATCTTTACCCTTTGTAACTTTCTCACTCATCATTATTCACCATTCATTCAGGATTATCTGTAATCATGGTAGCATCCACATGAATGTACAAGTGTTTAGAAACATATTAGATTTCTTATTTATAATACAAGTGACTCCAAAATGACCCAATACATTATTTACCATTTATTTCTATTCCCCTAAGCTACTCGGGGCGGCAGGTAGCCTAGTGGTTAGAACTTTGAGCCGGTAACCGAAAGGTTGCAAGATCAAATCCCCAAGCTGACAAGGTAGAAATGTTGTTGTTCTGCCCCTGAACAATGCAGTTAACCCACTGTTCCTAGACTGTCATTATAAGTAAGAGTTGTTCTCAATTCTGAAACCAAAACAAACTGCAAATGCATCCAACAAGTTTGTAGAGTTACATGCTTGATGTAGTCATTGCGGGCTATGAATATGGGACCAAATACTTAACGTTGGACTACTATTTCTAAGACTATTTAAGAGTGTCAAAATGATTTACCCCCTACATTTGAAAAAAATATATTAATTGTTAAACAAATTTTATATTGTTCTCTGAACAATTGTATTAGTATTAGCCAAAATGTGTCACGAATATTACCGAAGGTGACTCCCCTTCTTGTTCGGGTGGCGCTCGGCGGTCGTCGTCGCCGGTCTACTAGCTATCGCCGATCCGTTGTTCTGTGTTCATTTAGTTTGGCAGCGATTACAGCTTTTCTTGGGAGTGGCGCTACAAGTTTGGCACACCACCTATTTGGGGAGTTTCTCCCATTCTTCTCAGCAGATCCTCTCAAGCTGTCAGGTTGGATGGGGAGCATTGCTGCACAGCTATTTTCAGGTCTCTCCAGATATGTTCGATCTGGTTCAATTCCGGGCTCTGACTGGGCCACTCAATGACACTGACACTTGTCCCGAAGCCACTCCTGCATTGTCTTGGCTGTGTGCTTAGGGTCGTTGTCCTGTTGGAAGGTGCACCTTCACCCCCAGTCTGAGGTCCTGAGCGCTCTGGAGCAGGTTTTCATCAAGGATCTCTCTGTACTTTGCTCTGTTCATCTTTGCCTCGATCCTGACTAGTCTCATAGTCTCTGCCACTGAAAAACATCTCCACAGCATGATGCTGCCACCACCACGCTTCACCATAAGCATAGTGCCAGGTTTCCTCCAGACAGGACAGTTGGTAATCAGGCCAAAGAGTTCAACCTTGGTTTAATAAGAGAGTCTTTAGGTGCCTTTTGGCAAACTCAAAGTGGGCTGTCATGTGCCTTTTACTGGGGAGTGGCTTCCTTCTGACCACTTTACCATAAATACCTGATTGGTAGTGTGTTGCAGAGAGGGTTGTCCTTCTGGAAGTTTTCCAGAATTCTTACATTTAAGAATGATGAAGGCCACTGTGTACTTGGGGATTTTCAATGGTACCCTTCCCCAGAGTACCAATCCTGTCTCAGAGCTCTAAGGACAATTCCTTAAACCTCATTGCTTGGTTTCTGCTTTGACGTGCACTGTCAACTGTGGGACCTTATATAGACAGGTGTGTGCCTTTCCAAATCATGTCCAATCAATTGAATTTACCACAGGTAGACTCCAATCAAGTTGTAGAAACATCTCAAGGATGATCAATGAAAACAGGATGCACCTGAGATCAATTTCGAGTCTCATAGCAAAGGATTTGAATACTTTGTGTTTTAATACATTTCCTAAAATAAAAATAAAAACAGTTTTCGCTATGTCATTGTGGGTTATTGTGTGTAGATTGATGAGGATTTTAAAGCAAATCCATTTTAGATTAAGGCTGTAATGTAACAAAATTTGCAAAAAGCTAAGGAGTCTGAATACTTTCCAAAGGCACCTTATGTATTTGTGCTTATGTGCCTGTGTGTGTATGTGTGTGAGCGCACCTGGGTGCTTGCATGCATGCGTATCTATGTGTGCATGTGTCTTTCTGATGAAAAGCTTTCGTGTGGTCCATCATATAGAGGGAGTCTATCATAATTCATGAGTGGACATGGCTGGGCCATCCCTCAAAGCCCATCGATCATCTGCCACGCAGTGACAGGCCTCTAGTGATTATTTGCTTTTAGGTGAACGTAATGACGAATACTGTAATGATGGGGGCAAACTGACAGAGCCATGGAGGAAGCTTTGGTTTTGGTGTGCACTTGCGTTTGTGTGTGTCTGTGTGTCTGTGTCTGTGTCTGTGTCTGTGTGTGTGTGTGTGTGTGTGTGTGTGTGTGTGTGTGTGTGTGTGTGTGTGTGTGTGTGTGTGTGTGTGTGTGTGTGTGTGTGTGTGTGTGTGTGTGTGTGTGTGTGTGTGTGTGTGTGTGTGTGTGTGTGTGTGTGCAGCAGTACATTGCTACAAATTGACAAAGAGAATAGATTTTCAGCTCAGTCTCACAGAGGGATGAGGGCATGTGTCATATGAAGAGACAACTAATCATTCTATACTAACATTCACAAAAAACATTGCTGCACAGAGACCATACAGCATGAAGAGGAATGTGGCTTCTCCACATGTAGGCCTAATATAATAGATTCATTCACAGGGTCAAATTATAAGGTTTTCTCTGATTAGTAGTTGTGAATCTAATCTTAGAAAATCCTAACTAATATTGTTTTTTGTCAACTTGGAGTCAGTGTAGTAACTTATACTGTGTCTACCATCATAATACAGTGAACTAGTTCAAAGGGCTGACACGCCCTAACAGACAGACAGCCCCCCAAACAGGTCAGTCAGTGATGGACCTTTAAGTTCTGCCTGGGCCAAGCCAGGGTCAAACCTGGATTATTAGGTCAACCTTATCTCAGTCTCGTCCTTATCCCTCGGCCAAGCTGATCCAGGATCAGTTATAAGGGAGGGAAGAGATATGTGAAGGGAGACCCAATTCCAGGCCAATCTGACCCTAGAGCAGTGACTTTGAAGTGGGCACCATGAAGGAAAAGGATCAGTCCCTGTCTTATTCACTGGACTGTCAGCTCTACTACCAGCTATAATGACAGGGGAAAGAATATGAACCATATCTACACATACACTCTCCCCAGAGAGCAGAGAGCCATGGCAGAGCGTCTATAACTCAATACCACAGACCGATATGACTTTCGCACTAACCAAATCATTTTCAAACCACATTCTCACATCTGAAATATTAGATATTGTGTGTATAAAGGCTGGTTTAGTCCTTCTGTCTGTAGACAGTTGTCGCAGGAACATTATGAACATTAAAACACAAAAACGACATCATCAGCATTCTATTTTCACGTGACAGTGAATGACATTCTATCCTTCGCATAAACGAGCAAACATGGAGGAGGAAGTTGCTTTGCTCCTAATATTTTTAAGCGCTGCCCTGCTCCTGAATAGGAGAAGTTAGAGGATAAGTTACTTAAGGGCTCAGGCACACCAATAGCGTTTGCTGGCTGAGAGTACTTAGCACCTTTGAACATAGTGCCGGCCATAATTTGAGAACTTAGTGGGTGAAAATACTGTCAGTCAGACATCTGCAGCGGGTGGTCTTTAAAACACAGCGCACTGAACGATCGGCAGACGAACGCTAGAAACATATTTTGTGCGAGCCTTAAGGGAAGTAAACAGTAAGAGACAACAACATGGAGGGTGGCAGGTAGCCTAGTGGTCAGAGCCAGGTATCCTAGTGGTTAGAGGCAGGTAGCCTAGTGGTTAGAGGCAGGTAGCCTAGTGGTCAGAGGCAGGTATCCTAGTGGTTAGAGGCAGGTAGCCTAGTGGTTAGAGGCAGGTAGCCTAGTGGTCAGAGGCAGGTATCCCAGTGGTTAGAGGCAGGTATCCCAGTGGTTAGAGGCAGGTAGTCTAGTGGTTAGAGGAAGGTATCCTAGTGGTCAGAGGCAGGTATCCTAGTGGTTAGAGGCAAGTAGCCTAGTGGTCAGAGGCAGGTATCCCAGTGGTTAGAGGCAGGTATCCCAGTGGTTAGAGACAGGTATCCGAGTGGTTAGAGACAGGTAATCTAGTATTTAGAGGCAGGTAGCCTAGTGGTCAGAGGCAGGTAGTCTAGTATTTAGAGGCAGGTAGCCTAGTGGTCAGAGGCAGGTAGCCTAGTGGTTAGAGGCAGGTAGCCTAGTGGTTAGAGGCAGGTAGCCTAGTGGTTAGAGGCAGGTAGCCTAGTGGTTAGAGGCAGGTAGCCTAGTGGTTAGAGGCAGGTAGCCTAGTGGTTAGAGGCAGGTATCCTAGTGGTTAGAGACAGGTAATCTAGTATTTAGAGGCAGGTAGCCTAGTGGTCAGAGGCAGGTAGTCTAGTATTTAGAGGCAGGTAGCCTAGTGGTCAGAGGCAGGTAGCCTAGTGGTTAGAGGCAGGTAGCCTAGTGGTTAGAGGCAGGTAGCCTAGTGGTTAGAGGCAGGTAGCCTAGTGGTCAGAGGCATGTATCCTAGTGGTCAGAGGCAGGTATCCTAGCAGGTAGCCTAGTGGTTAGAGGCAGGTATCCGAGTGGTTAGAGGCAGGTAGTCTAGTGGTTAGAGGCAGGTATCCTAGTGGTTAGAGACAGGTAGTCTAGTATTTAGAGGCAGGTAGCCTAGTGGTCAGAGGCAGGTAGTCTAGTATTTAGAGGCAGGTAGCCTAGTGGTCAGAGCCAGGTATCCTAGTGGTTAGAGGCAGGTAGCCTAGTGGTTAGAGGCAGGTAGCCTAGTGGTCAGAGGCAGGTATCCTAGTGGTTAGAGGCAGGTAGCCTAGTGGTTAGAGGCAGGTAGCCTAGTGGTCAGAGGCAGGTATCCCAGTGGTTAGAGGCAGGTATCCCAGTGGTTAGAGGCAGGTAGTCTAGTGGTTAGAGGCAGGTATCCTAGTGGTCAGAGGCAGGTATCCTAGTGGTTAGAGGCAAGTAGCCTAGTGGTCAGAGGCAGGTATCCCAGTGGTTAGAGGCAGGTATCCCAGTGGTTAGAGGCAGGTATCCGAGTGGTTAGAGGCAGGTAGTCTAGTGGTTAGAGGCAGGTATCCTAGTGGTTAGAGGCAGGTAGCCTAGCAGGTAGCCTAGTGGTTAGAGGCAGGTATCCGAGTGGTTAGAGGCAGGTAGTCTAGTGGTTAGAGGCAGGTATCCTAGTGGTTAGAGACAGGTAGTCTAGTATTTAGAGGTAGGTAGCCTAGTGGTCAGAGGCAGGTAGCCTAGTGGTTAGAGGCAGGTAGCCTAGTGGTTAGAGGCAGGTAGCCTAGTGGTCAGAGGCAGGTATCCTAGTGGTTAGAGGCAGGTAGCCTAGTGGTTAGAGGCAGGTAGCCTAGTGGTCAGAGGCAGGTATCCCAGTGGTTAGAGGAAGGTATCCCAGTGGTTAGAGGCAGGTAGTCTAGTGGTTAGAGGCAGGTATCCTAGTGGTCAGAGGCAGGTATCCTAGTGGTTAGAGGCAAGTAGCCTAGTGGTCAGAGGCAGGTATCCCAGTGGTTAGAGGCAGGTATCCCAGTGGTTAGAGGCAGGTATCCGAGTGGTTAGAGGCAGGTAGTCTAGTGGTTAGAGGCAGGTATCCTAGTGGTTAGAGGCAGGTAGCCTAGTGGTTAGAGGCAGGTAGCCTAGTGGTCAGAGGCAGGTATCCTAGTGGTCAGAGGCAGGTATCCTAGTAGGTAGCCTAGTGGTTAGAGGCAGGTATCCGAGTGGTTAGAGGCAGGTAGTCTAGTGGTTAGAGGCAGGTATCCTAGTGGTTAGAGGCAGGTATCCTAGTGGTTAGAGACAGGTAGTCTAGTATTTAGAGGCAGGTAGCCTAGTGGTCAGAGGCAGGTAGTCTAGTATTTAGAGGTAGGTAGCCTAGTGGTCAGAGGCAGGTAGCCTAGTGGTTAGAGGCGGGTAGCCTAGTGGTTAGAGGCAGGTAGCCTAGTGGTTAGAGGCAGGTAGCCTAGTGGTCAGAGGCAGGTATCCTAGTGGTCAGAGGCAGGTATCCTAGCAGGTAGCCTAGTGGTTAGAGGCAGGTATCCGAGTGGTTAGGGGCAGGTAGTCTAGTGGTTAGAGGCAGGTATCCTAGTGGTTAGAGACAGGTAGTCTAGTATTTAGAGGCAGGTAGCCTAGTGGTCAGAGGCAGGTAGTCTAGTATTTAGAGGTAGGTAGCCTAGTGGTCAGAGGCAGGTAGCCTAGTGGTTAGAGGCAGGTAGCCTAGTGGTTCGAGGCAGGTAGCCTAGTGGTTAGAGGCAGGTAGACTAGTGTTTAGAGGCAGATAGCCTAGTGGTTAGTTAGAGCGTTAGACTAGCAACTGGAAAGGTTACAAGATTGAATCCCCGAGCTGACAAGGTAAAAATCTGTTGTTCTGCCCCTGAACAAGGCGGTTAACCCACTGTTCCTAGGCCGTCACGGAAAATAAGTTGTTCTCAACTGACTTGCCTAGTTAAATAAAACTAATAAAAACTAATAAAAATGGAGAATACCATACTCTCGTTTGGGAGATGAGAGCA
The DNA here is from genome assembly GCF_021184085.1 of Oncorhynchus gorbuscha. NCBI lineage: Eukaryota > Metazoa > Chordata > Actinopteri > Salmoniformes > Salmonidae > Oncorhynchus > Oncorhynchus gorbuscha. The sequence goes on along the minus strand of NC_060178.1, from coordinate 77,649,134 downwards.
GACGATCACATACTGTGTTCTTGCTACCTATGAATGCCAGCGGCAACATACGACAGGCTCCTATCACTTGCTGCACCCTATGTACATCGTCAACAAACACATCACCTGCCAATTTCAGCAGGTAAGTAATAGGCTAGGCCTACTCAATGATAAAAAGAGCCTCAGTAGTCGATTGTGCTATGGTGCTGAATGGATAGCGACAGTCGGCTATCACCAGCATAGCAATGCAAGTATAGGCCAGGCTGACGAGTTGAATGGAATTCAAATTAGATAACCTCAACCCAATTGAGATGGTTTGGGATGAGTTGGACCGCAGAGTGAAGGAAAAGCAGCCAACAAGTCCTCAGTATATGTCAGGAACTTCTTCAAGACTTTTGGAAAAGCATTTCAGGTGAAGCTGTTTGAGAGAATGCCAAGTGTGTGCAAATCTGTCATCAAGGCAAAGGGTGGCTACTTTGAAGAATCTAAAATCTAAAATATATTTTAATTTGCTTAACACTTTTTGGGTTAATACATGATTCCGTGTGTGTTATTTCAAAGTTTTGATGTCTTCACTATTATTTGTAGAAAATAGTAAAAAATAAAGAAAAACCTGTGAATGAGTAGGTGTGTGGACTGGTACTGTATATATGGAGTTAACCCTGAGTTAACCTGTCCTGGAGGCAGGTTAGTTCTGAAGCATTCGTTGCCATAGAAATATACCTGGCTAAAAGGTGAGACACTTTCGTGGTACCGGTTATCCCGAGTTGAACTCAGAGTTGACCAAAGTAACTCGACAACTCCTCAAACCATGTACGTAGTGTACCCCTCTGGCGTCGGGAGGGAGAGTCGTCCGGTCTGTCGGAAATCCCTCACAGCGGTGCAAACACATTCACCACAGAACCTTTTTATTTGACCGTTATTTTAACAGGGAGTCCCATTCAGACCAAAGGAGCCCTGCATTTGACAATTTCACACATTTGACAAAATATAAGAGAATACAAAAATACAGACACAAGAAAAACAATCACTTTCCTCAACAGAGGTCCTCAATCAACATTTTGAACTGCTCGGGAGGCATCAATGTATCTAGTTTAAAGGAACTCTGAAGATTGTTTCATACATGGGGTACATAGGAATTAAAAGCTGTTTTTCCTAAGTCTGTAGCAATAGAGAGAATTGCCAGAGGTAGCTATCCCTGTGAGTGAGTATGGTAACTCATATTTATATGGGTAAGTAATGTGGGAGTTTTTTGCAATAGGGCTTTATAAATGAATAAAATGCAGTGTTTTGACCTAACCAACATCAAAGAGGGCCAACCTACTTTCTGATGAGCATTGATGAGTGCAAATAGTCACCATAGTCTAGGAACGGAAGAAAAGTCGACTGAATGATCCACATTCTACTATTTAGTGATAGGCATGGCCTATTTCCATAGAAGAAGCCCATTTTTATCCTCAGCTTATCCTCCCTCAGCTAACTCATCAATATGCTTTTTGAAAGACATCTTATCGTCTATCCAGGTGCACAGATACAGTGGGGATGTCACGCCTTGGTCATTGTATTTTGTGTTTTTGTTATATGTTTGGGTAGGCCAGGGTGTGACATGGGTTTATATGTTGTTCAGCGCAGCCAGCGCTCGCCTGTTCAGCGCAGCCAGCGCTTTTCTCCTCTCCTGCGCTGTTGGAGTCTCCCGCCTGTTTAGCACAGCCAGAGCCTTTCTCCTCTCCTGCGCTGCCGGAGTCTCCAGTCTGCCCAGCGCTGCCTGAGGCGATTCTCAATCAGAGTCAGGTGCTTATCGTTGTCTCTGATTGGGAACCGTATTTAGGCAGCCTGAGTTTCGCTTTGTATTTCGTGGGTGATTGTTCCTGTCTTTGTGTAGTTTCACCAGATAGGCTGTAATAGGTTTCACGTTCCGTTTGTTGTTTTTGTATTTAGTTATTTCATGTATCGTTTCATTTTCTTCATTAAAGATCATGAGTAACAAACACGCTGCATTTCGGTCCGACTCTCTTCCTTCAACAGACGAACGCCGTTACATTGATGAGCTTATTTCTCCAGTCAGTTGATTGAATGGCGCTAGGAGTGTGTTCATGTTTCATGTTCATGTTCATGTTCATGTTTCCAAGTCTCAAATGCCAATGAAATGGCAGAAGCGGTATGGGAACCAGCATATTCTTGAGCATGCAATACAGCTTTCCTCAGTATGAAATCCTCGTCCACCCACTGTGCTGTCAGACTCAGCATGCTCATGGGGCTGTCATAGCTGGTCCAAATGTCAGTCGTGAAACTAATAGCAGTGATGCCCATAGCAAGTATCTCATGGATGTGTTTCAACAATATTGTGTAACTCCTGTAGGGCAACATCTGAAAAATAGCGCCTTCCTGGTAGTGTGTACCGGTGCTCGACCAGTCGGTGAAAGCCAACACCATCCACAACAGAGAACCGTTGTTGTCAAGGGCAATAAATTCCATTGTCTTGGCGTTAATGGTTTCACTTTTGTGTTGTCCACTGAAATGTTCTTACTCTTTCAAATGACTGCTGGACTTGAACTTGTTACGTTGTTGGAAGTGTGCACTTAGAATGTTTCTGCTTTTGTTCTGTGTAGCGCTGTATTTTTGGTGGTGTCATTATGTCATCTAACTATGTTATATAGGTATACACGTCATCTAACTACGTTATATAGGTATGCACGTCATCTAACTACGTTATATAGGTATGCACGTCATCTAACTACGTTATATAGGTATGCACGTCATCTAACTACGTTATATAGGTATGCACGTCAGCTTTGACATCGGTTTTGCTCATCATCGTTAAACTAGACATCGGGCCGATGCTGATGTTGGCATTTTTAGTTAATATCAGCCAATTCCGATATGCTCACCGATATATTGTGCATAAATCGATATATCGTGCATCCCTAGTCTGAACCTCTCTCCCCTCTAATCAGGGTCTTGTGATGCCTTTTACATGTATGGCGTCAACAGACACCAACCATGTCCTATTCAAAGCAGATTAAACACATAAAACATGTTAAGGACAGATTTACCCTCCCGCCACACGTGTACCTTAATGATTAGCCTCTTCATTAGTATTCATTTACAGCAGCATGAGTAGGGAACAAAGTGTAATCCTCTAACGTGGGAATTGTCATGTATCCAGGGAGGATGGCGAGGGAAGGAAGAGCTATATGTGTGTCCTGGACGTGAGATCTTTAAATGGCTGATACCTGAGGTCTGTGACATAGTAGGAGCAGGGGGAGATGGAGGAAGACAAGGACATGGTGATACAGCACCACCACAGCACTGTAGTGGCCTGAAACCTGCCTGCAGTGTACTTTTGAGTGTGCGTGCGTATATGTGCCTTTATGGGAGGGGGGTTGTATGGTAGAGGGTGTGTATGGGAGGGGGTGTAAGTGTTTGGATGGGATTAAACGGGTTGTGATGGGTGTTCAGGACATATACATGTAGATACAACACTGTTACCTCTCATTGGAACTGTTGTGTTTTCACACACACTTGTTTCTTGGGAGTGTGCATATACTGTAGCCATTGTATTTCTATCCACACAGACATACACGCACACACATACACATTCGCACACACACCAATAACACACTCGCACACACACGTACTGACGCCACACACCCACGTTATCACATACACACACGTACTGACGCCACACACCCACGTTATCACATACACACACGTACTGACGCCACACACCCACGTTATCACATACACACACGTACTGACGCCACACACCCACGTTATCACATACACACACGTACTGACGCCACACACCCACGTTATCACATACACACACGTACTGACGCCACACACCCACGTTATCACATACACACACGTACTGACGCCACACACCCACGTTATCACATACACACACGTACTGACGCCACACACCCACGTGATCACATACACACACGCCGACCATGTACACTGTTGCTACTTCTTTTTACTTGTAGTATTATATAGTGCCTTCAGAAATAATCAAGACCCCTTGACTTTTTCCACATTTTGTTATGTTACAGCCTTATTCTAAAATGGATTAAATAAGCAATCTACACACAATACCCCATAATGACAAAGTGAAAACAGTTTTTATTTTTTTTATTTTAGCAAATGTCAAACAGAAATACCTTATTTACATAAGCATCAAGACCATTTGCTATGGGACTCTAAATTGATCTCAGGTGCATCCTGTTTCCTTTGATCATCCTTGAGATGTTTCAACAAGGTGATTGGAGTCCACCTGTGGTAAATTCAATTGATTGGAGATGATTTGGAAAGGCACACGCCTGTCTATATAAGGTCCCACAGTTGACAGTGCATGTCAGAGCAAAAACCAAGCCATGAGGTTTAAGGAATTGTCCTTAGAGCTCTGAGACAGGATTGTGTCGAGGCACAGATCTGGGGAGGGGTAACAAAAAATGTATTCAGCATTGAAGGTCCCCAAGAACACAGTGGCCTCCATCATTCTTAAATGGAAGAAGTTTGGACGCACCAAGACTCTTCCTAGAGCTGGCCGCCTGGCCAAACTGAGCAATTGGGGAAGAAGGGCCTTGGTCAGAGAGGTGAGCAAGAATCTGATGGTCACTCTGACAGAGCCCCAAAGTTCCTCTGTGGAGATGGGAGAAACTTCCAGAAGGACAACTCTGCAGCTCTCCACCAACCAGGCCTTTATGGTAGAGTGGCCAGACGGAAGCCACTCCTCAGTAAAAGTCTCAAAATAGCCCGCTTGGAGTTTGCCAAAAGGCACCTAAAGACTCAAATACCATGGGAAATTAGATTCTCTAGTCTGATAAAACCCAGATTGAACTCTTTGGCCTGAATGACAACCGTCGCATCTGGAAGAAACCTGGCACCATCCCTACGTTGAAGCATGGTGGTGGCAGCATCATGCTGTGGGGATGTTTTTCAGTGGCAGGGAATGGGAGACTAGTCAGGATCCAGGAAAGGATGAACAGCGCAAAGTACAGAGAGATCCTTGATGAAAACCTGCTCCAGAGTGCTCAGGACCTCAGACTGTGGCGACGGTTCACCTTCCACCAGGACAACGACCCTAAGCACACAGCCAAGACAACGCAGGAGTGACTTTGCGAGAAGTCTCTAAATGTCCATAAGTGGCCCAGCCAGAGTCTGAAACTTGAACCCGGTCTAACATCTCTGGAGAGACCTGAAAATAGCTGTGTAGCATTGCTCCCTATCCAACCTGAGAGAGCTTGAGAGGATCTGCTGAGAAGAATGGGAGAAATTACCAAAATACAGGTGTGCCAAGCTTGTAGAGTCATACCCAAGAAAACTTGATGCTGTAATCGCTGCCAAAGGTGAAGGGTCTGAATACTTACGTAAATGTGATATTTCATTATTTTTTTTAAATACATTTGCAAACATTTCATAAACCCTATTTTTGCTTTGTCATTATGGGGTATTGTGTTTAGATTGAGGGGAAAAAAACAATTGCTGCAAAGGTTGAATTGCTGCAAAGAAACCATTACTAAAGGACACCAATAAGAAGAAGAGAGTTGCTTGGGTCAATAAACACGAGCAATTAGACCGGTGGAAATCTGTCCTTTGGTTTATTGAGTCCAAATCTGAGATATTTGTTTCTACGCATGTGTGGTTCCCACCGTGAAGCATGGAGGAAGTCTGATGGTGTGGGGGTGCTTTGCTGGTGACACTGTCAGTGATTTAATTAGATATCAAGGCACACTTAACCAGCATGACTACCACAGCATTCTGTGAAAAATATTTGGTCCTTTAAAAACCTGTTGTATGTAAAACATAATGAAGTTTGTTTCCAACATTAGGGCTGTAAAGAAGTTTCATCCGCTTGGTGTTTTGTTTCCACGATACTAACGAGTACAGATATACTGGTTTCCTCCTAATTAAAACGTTTTGAAAGCAGTCGCTGTGGATTCCTCCGCCAACCACAGTTGCCATCGACTACGCTCAGCTCTACCCTCCTCCTCCTCCTAAACATTACCCATCTGCCCCCTCCCCGCGTCCTCGGGATGTGTATTAGCTGTGTTCCTGCCGCGTTGAGTAATGAAGATCACGACAACAGTCTGACTACACCCAGTGTAGAAGACATGCAGGAACCTGGTTTCTCAGTGAAGGGTCTAATTGGTACCGGTGGTACATCCTTCTAACAAACCTGTGCTCTACAGGAAATAGGAGATGTCCGTAATGGCATTACGACAAATAGAACAGGTATAAAAAACACTGAAACACATGACATCTTCACAACATACATTTATTATCGTTATCATACATATTACATACCGAATTGAATTATTAAACCATATTAATTTCATCACTCTTTTGTTGCCGAGAATTTTCCTGCACCACAGGAAATGCCAGATAAACTTAGTGATTTGCATAAATTCACTGAAAACCCACACTAACACGTGGTTATATTAACAGTGTTGCACTTTTCATGTAGCTTACTTTTGGCCAGCTAATTGACTAACCACCGATCAAGCAAGATCTAATGGACTAAATGTTCAAATCATGTTGCTGCAGGATTATTTTGCTGTGACAATATAGGTCAAATTACAATGCTACACCTGTACCAAACTAACAGTTGAATTGAGTTCAACATAATTCATTAACATATGTGTAATTAAAAGTAGCCTGGTTTGGTGTGTAATAACCACAGTGACATAGAACGACAATACTCTACTATGCATCTACACCAGTATGCGAGCCCCACCCTCCATCCAGCTCCCTTCATCAGCCTGTTATTATGATATAATTAGCTGTCGTTCCAGTGTATCATTAGGAGGTTCACTAAGTGTCAGGTACAGAAGCGTCTTAGGAAGTGACACGGGAAAGCAATATCGTTTGAAAATGTAACGGCATGGTAATTAAATAATCTACAGCATCAGGAGAAGGCAGGCACAGAAGTGATAATTAGACTAGTATTCATACCAATTAAAATCTCTATATAAGCCCTTGTTTTAGATATACAGTGGAGTCCAGAAGTATTGGATCCCTTGATAAGGATGAGCAAATAAAATACTATAAAAAACATAATAGAAATACTATGCAACAAGAAAATTATATACAAAACAAAAATATAAATGCAACAAGCAACAATTTCCAAGGTTATACTGAGTTACAGTTCATATAACAAAATGCGTCATTTGAAATAAATAAATTAGTCCCTAATCTATGGATTTTACATGACTGGGAAAACAGATATGCATATGTTGGTCACAGATACACAATATATATACAGATAACAGATAGAATATATACAAATACATACACAGTTGAAGTAGGAAGTTTACATAAAAACTTTTTTGTTTTGTTTTTGAATTTTACCCCCTTTTCCTCCCCAATTTCGTAGTATCCAATTATTAGTAGTTACTATCTATATATATACAGAAAACAGATAGAATATATACAAATACATTTGTACAGTTGAAGTAGGAAGTTTACATTAAAACTTTTTTTGTTTGTTTTTGAATTTTACCCCCTTTTTCTCCCCAATTTCGTAGTATCCAATTATTAGTAGTTACTATCTTGTCTCATCGCTACAACTCCCGTACGGGCACAGGAGAGACAAAGGTCGAAAGTCATGCGTCCTCCAAAACACAACCCAGCCAAGCCACACTGCTTCTTAACACAACGCGGAAGCCAGCCGCACCATTGTGTCACTGTGCACCTGGTGACCTTGGTTAGCGCGCACTGCGCCCAGCCTGCCACAGGAGTCACTGGTGCAAGACAAGGATATCCCTACCGGCCAAACCCTCCCTAACCCGGACGACTCTAGGCCAATTGTGCATCGCCCCACAGACCTCCCAGTCGCGGCCGGCTGCGACAGAGCCTGGGCGCGAACCCAGAGTCTCTGGTGGCACAGCTAGTGCTGCGATGCAGTGCTCTAGACCACTGCGCCACCTAAGAGACCCTAAAACTTGTTTTTCAACCACTCCACAAATGTCTTGTTCACAAACTATAGTTTTGGCAAGTCAGTTAAATGTCAGGTATTGTGAAAAACTGAGTTTAAATCTATTTGGCTAAGGTGTATGTAAACTTCTGACTTCAACTGTATATAAGTATATAGACACCCATTCAAATGAGTGGATTCGGCTATTTCAGCCACACCCGCTGCTGTCCGGTGTACAAAATCGAGCACACAGCCATGCAATCTCTATAGACAACCCTAGGCCGTAAAATGGCCTTACTGAAAAGCTCAGTGATATTCAATGTGGCACCGTCATAGGATGCCACCTTTCTAACAAGTCAGATGGTCAAATTTCTATCCTGCTAGAGCTGCCCCAGTCTAAGTGTAAGTGCTGTTATTGTGACATGGAAAAGTCTAGGAGCAACAACAGCTCAGCTGCAAATTGGTAAGCCACACAAGCTCACAGAACGGGACTGCCGAGTGCTGAAGCACGTAACGCATAAAAATCATCTGTCCTCGGGTGCAACACTGACTACCGAGTTCCAAACTGCCTCTTGGAAGAACTGTACGTCAGGAGTTTCATGAAATTAGTTTCCATGTCCGAGCAGCTGCACACAAGCCTAAGATCATCATGCGCAACGTCAAAAGTCAGCTGGAGTGATGTAAAGATCTCCGCCATTGGACTCTGGAGCAGTGGAAACACGTTCTCTGGAGTGATGAATCACGCTTCACCATCTGGCATTCCAACGGAATAATCTGGGTTTGGCGGATGCCAGGAAAACGCTACCTGTCTTAATGCATAGGATCAAGTGTAAAGTTTGGTGGAGAGGGAATAATGCTCTGGGGCTGGTTTTCATGCTTTGGGCTAGGCACCTTAGTTCCAGTGAAGGGTAATTTTAACACTACAGCATACAATGATATTCTAGATGCTTATTTGCTTCCAACTTGTGGAAACATTTTGGGGAAGGCCCTTTCCTGTTTCAGCATGACAATGCCCCGGCCACCAACCGAGGTCCATACAGAAGTGGTTTGTCAAGATCGGTGTGGATGAACTTGACTGGCCTGCACAGAGCCCTGACCTCAACCTGATCGAACACCTTTGAGATGATTTGGAACACCGACTGCGAGCCAGGCCTAATTCCCCAACATCAATGCACGACCTTACTAAGGCTCTTGTGGCTGAATGGAAGCAAGTCACAGCAAATGTTCCAACATCTAGTGGAAAGCCTTCCCAGAAGAGTGGAGGCTGTTATAGCAGCAAAGGGGGGACCAACTCCAGATTAATGCTCATGATTTTGGAATGAGATGTTTGACAAGATGATGACCACATACTTGTGGTCATGTACCTTGTGGTCTCTTTCTTTTGAAGATGGCCTTGACATGACAGTCTAATTAGGCATGTGATCGTCTATCTGCCTAATGCTAACATTGGACGCTAGCTCAGCTTTTTGGGAAAGAGAACATTTCTCTCAGCCTCCCTCTTTCATATTCGACCTCCCTCACATCTTTCCCTGACATCCTTCTTCTCTTTCCCTCTCCTTCACTCTCCCTCCCTCCTCTCTTACTGCTGCTGGCCCATTACCTCTACAGAGCGGGCCTCATTAAAGAAGGCAAGTCTAGTCAAATCCTTCTGTAATTCGGTGGAGGTGAATTGCTGTCAACATCATTAACCGTCATTTCCCAACTCACTTCACAACTTATGAAGTGTTCTTTATTGTGTAATGATCCAAATCTCTCCAAATCGTCTCTCTTCAAAGGGCCTGGAAGACATACCACCCACCCACCCAGCCGCCTGCCTGACTGCCTGGCTGAGGTTGACATGTCAGAGGCCCCAGCAGATTAAACCTGGCTCTATCATTACAGGAACTCCTTTCTGTTTAAACGGAACGAGCGTTTCATCCTGCGCTCCAACTAGCAGGTAACGTTACTCAGACCAGGCCGAGCATAAGGAGAAAGGAGAGAGAGAGAGGAAGACAAGAAAAACAAAATCTGTAGAAAAGTATACATTTTTATTTTACCCTTATTTAACTGGGCAAGTAAGTTAAGAACAAATTCTTATTTAAGATGATGGCCTACCAGGTAACAGTGGGTTAACTGCCTTGGTCAGGGCCAGAACAACAGATTTTTACCTTGTCAGCTCAGGGATTCTATCCAGCAACCTTTCGGTTACTGGCACAACTCTCTAACCACTAGGCTGCCTGCCGCCCTGTTATACAATGACTTGATGTATGAAGCATGCATTATGTTTTGTCTTCATCACTACGCAAGCAAAGAAGTAGGTTCTGGACAAATTCCTGCATTCTTTTTCTGGATCCATTTGAATGGTGTTTACTAATAGCTCAGGCATCTGATGAAGCACCATTTGGACAGACTGGTTCCATAGCAAATTAGCCTGAGAGCTGGCCTGCTTGTCATGCCATGAGCTGTCCACTGAGTCACTGTTTTGAGAAAAAGCCCCTTTTGTGTGTCGGCCATTATGTGTCCCACTGGGTCCAGTGTCACGCTATGAGATGTCCTCCAGGCCTAGTGTTGGGGAAAGCCCCTTTTGTACAGCGACCATTGTGTGTTCCCAGTGCCGAGCCCCCCGCCAGGCAGGGACATAGAGACAGTGCAGCAAGAGGACTCTTCTCAGGGTTCTAAGACTCTACAGTGAATCTTCAAATGATTTAGCCAAACAAAGAGGGCCACTGGGCCGGAGAAGAGGGGAGACACGGACAACTAGATGAATAAGCAACATCTATTACTGGGGTGGGCCTGACCTATGGGCCCCCACACCATGGCACCACATTTCACACCAAATTGCCTCATATTGGAGTTGACACTCCTGGAGTGGCTACACTGGCCCCCTGACTAGGTTAGCCGTCCGAGCCGAAGAGAGGAGAGGGAAAGTGAAAAACCACCAAGACGGGGGCCAGCGTTGGAACGAGCGGAGGGAGAGATGGAAAGGGGGCTATGAAGGAAAAATCACGCATAATAGGTCTTGGTTTGTTTTAAAGTGAGACAAAATGGCTCAATTTGAGCACTTAGGCTCTCTGAATGGTCCTGGGTGATCTACAAGAGGAACATGCGAGGGGACAAGCGCGTCAGCCCCCTGATCAGGAGACTATAAGAGGAACAAAGCTGGATGTCCAACAGGCTTACCAGGAAACTGGGCTGCTCTCTAAAGCTTGTTTCAGCCTCCCTCTCGGCTTTGGCTTTGCCCCCTGAAAAGTGCTGCTTGCTTCTACCCAAACCCTTTTCACTCGGTCATACTATCCCCTCTCTCTACATTGTATATTCACAATGGCAAAAATAAACACAGTGCTCATATTTGTTTAACAAATTATAGGTAGGTGTAAGCTGGTAGGTAGGTCTAAGGGTAGTAACACAAAAAGGTATTATTCACCATAGAAATATAATCTGATTCTATGGTATTCACTAAGTGCACCATAATGAATATCTATTGACATAAATGGGGCATTGTTTTAGACTGAAAGTGATTATAACTGTTCTAAAAGCTTATGTCTTCCTCCGTCATTACCTCGATGTAAACCGTTTTAAGAGTTAAGAGACAGTGCGTCGGGAGGTGAGAAAAAAAAAGAGAAAAGAAATTTTAAAAAACGCACAACCTCATCACAGTTAGTCAATACAGCGTTAATTAATCTAATAACAATCCGCCCTGAAAAATATACCCCTGAACTGACAAGAAGACATCCAGTCTAGCAGAGAAGCAGACACCCTGAGCAGCACATTCACACATTGCCTAAGATCACAGGCTCTGAACAGAGAGCCGTCTTAAGCAGCCACTAATTAGCTGGAGGAGAAAGAGAAAATATGTCTCAGGTTCATGGACCAAGCGTGAAACACTGTGATATGACATGGCAGACAAAAACACAGCTGATCTTTTTATAGCCACTGGTGTGAAAGAAAAATCAAATAAAAAACAACAGAGTTATGGGTCCTTTTGGAAGGGCTGTATTGTTGGGTGTTTGAGACTGAGGTGGTTTGTCGTTTGCGGTGACGCTAAACCTAGATTGACAGTGGATGTAAGCGTGTTTGGCACAATGATGTGATGTCAGCTGACCTGTGAGGTCTGTTTGTTGTGGCCACATGGTTTCTGTAGTAACCAGGAGGACACACGAGAGCAACAAAGGCACTGAGCAGGGTCGAGCTAACCACCACAGGTTAAGATATGCCTCTTCATAAATGAACAGTACAACTCATTACTATCGTGCCTTTCAGTTGTTAGTTGTCAATGCGTTTCAAATAAACATCTAAGCTAAAGGTTCAAATGTACATGACATTCACATTGTCAGTGATTCAAAGTTTATTAATATAACCATTATGTGTATCATTACCATGGCTAATAATAGTCTAAAACCATTTTAGCTAAGTGAGAGCACGACTGACTGATATCTGACGGTCAAATTATGAAAATCTGAAAAACGAGTTCCATTAAGGAGAAGGGGAGGGAGGGGTGTGCATTAAAACAAAAATATAATAAAACCCTAGTATATCATAGTGTTTAACACCTCTGAAAACACGACAAGCTTCTTTATCTAAGGTGTAGGAATGGAGAGCGAACACCTTTTCAAACAATGAAACAATTTTAAAATCAGTACCTGGTATCAGATCCAGAGCCATTCAAACAGAATGATAATGGCTTCGCTCATTCAGACAGTCAGTAAGACAGTCAGTCAGTCAGTCAGTCAGTCAGTCAGTCAGTCAGTCAGTCAGTCAGTCAGTCAGTCAGTCAGTCGCCTTGCAAATGGAAATGTGGAGAAAGCTGTGAGAGGGAATCATTTTATCTAGTTGACACACATTACAACGGGGGGAATTTCAAAAGAGGAAGATGGAAGCTTTCAGGTCAATTATGGTGTCAGGACTGTCAGCTTGCTATGAAATATATACCTTTGAAGAACACTTTAGTGTCAGAATGAGAGAGGAGAGGAGAGGGCTGCATAGGGGAGACATACTGTTAGACACACAGACCTATACGAATATGATAGGAGTACGCAGAGTAAAAACTGGCAAGATAATGGACCATTTTCTCACTGAACACTTTGTCAAGGGGGATCAGACAGACAATCTTCACATTGCTGATGTGATATGGCCATGATGATTAATGATTACTGTGCTATATAAGTGGATTGAAACAGAGGCAAGATGGCACTGCAGAGATGGATAGCTGACGACTTACACATTCTGATATTTAGTTTTTTTTTACACTGATCAACTTTTTTTTGTATATAATATTTTCTCCATTTCCTATGACCGAAAACAGATTCTGGACATCAGAACAGCGTTCAGTAACCATGATTTGGATGAAGAGTTCTACTTCAATGGCAGCAGTCGGCAGCTGTGGATGGACTGCTAATCCCAGACCAGGCCCTAATCCACGGGACTCGAAAGAGGAAGAGGCGGTGCAAGAGAGGCAAACGAGACTACGTTGACAAGTAAACAAACCGCCTCTACCCTCCGTTCTATTGACAAATGTACAATCACTAGAGAACAAACTGGATGAGCTCCGTCGAGACTATCCTATGAACGGGACCTGAAGAACTGTCACATCCTATGTTCCTCAGAGCCGACTGAAGACTGAACAGCAGCTTCGGGTCAGGTTAAGGGGGAGTTGTGTGTCTTCTTGTTACCAACAGCTGGTGCGCGATCTCTAATGATAAGGAAGTCTCAAGGTTTTGCTCACTTGAGTTAATGATAAACTGCAGACCATACTATTTACAAAAATAGTTCTGAGCAATATTTTCGAAGCGGTCTGTCTATTTACCACCACAAACCGATGCTGGCACGAAGACTGCACTCAACAAGCTGTATAGCGCCATAAACAAACAAGAAAATGCACATCCAGAGAAGAGGCTCCTAGTGGATGGTGATTTTAATGCAGGGAAAGTGAAATCTGTCTTACCTCATTTTTACCAGCATGTCACCTGTGCAGCTGGAGGTGACAACACTTGGTCACCTTTACTCCACACACAGAAACGCATACAAAGCTCTCCCTCAACCTCCATTGACAAATCTGACCATAACTCTATCCTACTGATTCCTGCTTACAAGCCAAAAGTAAAACAGGATGCACCAGTGTCACGCTGGTCCGTGTTGCCCAGCAACAGCCCCAAAACATCCCTGCTCTAGAGGAGATCTGCATGGAGGAATGGGCCAAAATACCAGCAACAGTGTGTAAAAACCTTGTGAAGACTTACAGAAAACGTTTGACCTCTGTCATTGCCAACAAAGGGTATATAACAAAGTATTGAGATAAACATTTGTTATTGACCAAATACTTATGTTCCACCATAATTTGCAAATAAATTAATTAAAAATCCTACAATGTGATTTTCTGGATTTTTTTTCTCATTTTGTCTGTCATAGTTGAAGTGTACCTATGATGAAAATTACAGGCCTCTCATCTTTTTAAGTGGGAGAACTTGCACAATTGGTGGCTGACTAAATACTTTTTTGCCCTACTGTAAGTAGTACTTGAAAGTATTTTTACTTAAGTATTTTTTTTAGTCAAATTCACACACTTATCAAGAGAACATCCCTGGTCATTCTTACTGCCTCTGACCTGGATGACTCATTAAGCACAAATGCTTCATTTGTACAGATATCTGAGTGTTGGAGTGTGCCCCTGGCTATCCGTAAATAAACAAAACAAGAAAATGTTTACTTAAGTATATTTTAGCAATTACATTTACGTTTGTATTAAGTATATTTAAAACCAAATACTTCTAGAATTTTACTCAAGTAGTATTTTACTGGGTGACTTTCACTTTTACTTGAGTAATTTTCTATTAAAGTATCTTTACTTTTACTCAAGTATAACAACTGGATACTTTTCCCACCATTGATGCTAAGCTACAGGACTGTTTCACTAGCACTGACGCTTGTCGTAAGTGGCTGGGTTTGCAAACTATCACGGTTTACAAAGGTAAACCCAACCGCGAGCCTACCAGATGAGCTAAATTCCTTCTATGCTCGCCTTGAGGCAAGCAACACTGAACCCTGCATGAGAACACCAGCTGTTCTGGACCAACTCCAATTTGTATATCATATCTAAGCTACAGGACTGTTTCACTAGCACAGACTGGAATATGTTCTGGCATTCATCTGATAACAGACCCCGCAGTGTCATACGTAAACATCCCAACCAGAAGCCATGAATTACAGGCAACATCCTCAATGGGCTAAAGGCTAGAGCTTCCGCTTTCAAGGAGTGGGACACTAATCTAGATCCTTATAAGAAACCCTGCGACGTCCGACAAGTCATCAAACAATAAAAACCTCAATACAGGACTAAGATCAAATCCTACTATGCCTGCTCTGATACTCGTTGTATGTGGCAGGGCTTGCAAACTATCACAGTTTTCAAAGGGAAACCCAATCGCGAGCCTACCAGATGAGCTTAATTCCTTCTATGCTCGCCTTGAGGCAAGCAACGCTGAACCATGCATGAGAACATCAGCTGTTCTGGACCCACTCCAATTTGTATATCATATCGCCCTAGCAGATACACAGATGACGCAATCTCTATTGCAGTCCACAATTCCCTTTCCCACCTAGACACAAGGAACACCTACGTGAGTATAGCTTGGAGTTCAACACCATAGTGCCCTCCAAGGTCATCACCAAGATCAGGACCCTGGGACTGAACACCTCCCTCTGAAACTGGATCCTGGAGTTCCTGACAGGCCACCCCCTGGTGGTGAGGGTAGGCAATAACACATCCGCCACGTTGACCCTAAATACGGGGGCCCCTCAAGGGTGCCTGCTTAGTCCCCTTCTGTATGCCTTGTTCATCAACGACTGCCTGGCCGCGCAACAACATTAAGTTTGCTGATGACACGACGGTGATTAGCATGATCACCGACAACGATGAGACAGCCTATAGGGAGGAGGTTAGTGACCTGGCATTGTGTTGCAGGACAACAACCTCTCCCTCAATGTCAGAAACACGAAGGAGCTGATTGTGGACTACAGGATACGGAGGGTTGCGGAGGGTTGAGCATGCCCCATCCACATCGACAGAGTGTTGTGGAGAGGGTCGAGAGCTTCAAGTTTGATGTGGACATTGACACTAAGAAATGATAATGGTCCACACACCAACACAGTCGGGAAGAATGCACAACAATGTCTCTTCCCCCTTAGGAGGCTGAAAATATTTGGCATGGGCCCTCAGATCCTCAAGAAGTTATACAGTTGCACCATTGAGAGCATCTTTACTGGCTCCCATCACCGCTTGGAATGGCAACTGCTTGGCATCTGACCGCAAGGTGCTACAGAGGGTAGTGCAAAGACTGCAGCCACCCAAGTCATAGACTGTTCTCTCTGCTACCACATGACAAACGGCATTGATGCACCAAGTCTGGAACCAAAAGGACCCTGAAAAGCTTCTACCCCCAAGCCACACGACTGCTAAATAGCTACCCGGACTATCTGCATTGACCCTTCTAGCACTAATTATTTTGACTTATCACACACGCTGCTGCTACAATTTATTATCTATCCTGTTGCATAGTCACTTTATCTCTACCTATATGTACATATCTGCCTCAATTACCTCGTACTCCTGCACTTCGACTCGGTACTGGTACTGCATGTTATTGTTACTCATTGTGGATTTATTCCACGTGTTATTATTTTTCTATTATTTCCTCTCTGCATTGTTGGGAAGGGCTTGCAAGTAAGCATTTCACTGCTAGTCTACACCTGTTGTTTAAGAAGCATGTGACAAATAACATTTGATTTGACTTGATTTAATTTGAATTTGATGGACACAACATGTACACAACAACTAGCATTAAAAGTAATTTGATTATCTATACTGTAATGTTTAAGCCCCCCCCCCACTAAATTATAAAATGTTATTAATTTACAAGAGTATTTTGAAAATCGTGAGTGGGGAAACCCAATACTTAGGCTAACACATCAAAATAATATTATTTCCCCACAATTTCATGGCCAGCACTCTCCTCTTCGCAGACCCGTCTGATTACAGTCCGACTGTACTTATCGAAGCACAGGCTTTGATTCAATAAAAAAACACAGATCCAATTCCAAGCTTATTTACCAAATCTTCCTAAAAGGATTCCTTAAGAACTAGAAGGAGAAAGGGGGAAAATAGGAAGTGACACAAGACAAGAACCCCTCCCCCTCGTCTTCAATCCCTTCTCCCTCTATCTCCCTTTTCCTCATCCTTGGAAATGGAAATGTATTCGCCCCTCACTTCAAGCTATAAAATAGTAACCTTGAAACCCTGAGTGACAGAGATAATTATTGGTTATTGTAGTGTCAGAAAGAGAGAAAGCTGTATGATGAGGTTCTGTGTAATTTAGACAATCAGAAACTTAAGAGACACTCTGACACATTTCTTCCCCTCTATCTCATCCCTCCATCCCATCCCTCCATCAAAGAGTAGCTCTTGACATGCCTAGGGATAATTTCCGGGCGACAGTGAGAGAAAGAGAAAGAAAAATGAGTGAAAGAAAGAGAGAGAGAGAGTGCCGCTGCCACCGCCACATAAAAGGCAAGTCACAGAAATGAAAAAGGTGTGATTGCTAGCATTTCCATAGGCAGTGGGGGCCCTGCCATTCAGTGTGCTGCATTCATCGTGGGAATCAAGACGAGAGAGATTTCCTCTTCTTATGTCAACCTGCCAGCATGATAAGAGGTGTCTACCACACTGTATGAGATGAATATTTCTACCATGCTAGAGATGACACAGGAGGAGTGGGATTTTATTTTGTTCTCTGCATGGTAGGGACTGTTCTTACCCTTCAAAAACACTGACCACAAAATGTTGTTTGGGTCAGACATGTTGTTTGATTAGCATACACAGAGAGATAATACAAGCTGGTGGCCATTTTGTTTTGTTTAAAGGAGCCTACGAACAGCCCACAACAACAAAGTGCAGCAGTCACACGTACGCACTTTCACTCACTCTCTGTGACACATGCAAGACAAATGAAGGAATCAAATGGCTGTCAGTGTAATGAATTCAATAAATGCAACATTGTGTGGTTTGTCACATATCACCAGTGCTGACGTGTAATTACGGTTATTTGTAGAAATAGCCTTCATTACCATCACCAAGGGCCCTGGATGAGAGGAGGAGATGGGACACATCTACTTTAAGTCACATTAACATGGAGAAAATAATCTATTTGATTTAACCCCTTTGCAACATGCCATGTAACAAGAATAACTACCGTCGCTTTAGTGTTATAATAAGTACTAATGTGTTAGTGAAAAAGGATGGTAACATTTATCATATGATAGCAGTGTTGTTGGGGAAGCTACTGAGAAAATATACATTACCAGTCAAAAGTTTTGACACACCTACCCATTCAAGGGTTTTTCCTTATTATTACTATTTTCTACATTGTAGAATAATAGTGAAGACATCAGAACTAGGAAATAACACATATGGAATCATGTAGTAACCAAAAAAGTGTTAAACAAATTCAAATACACTACCGTTCCAAAGTTTGGGGTCACTTAGAAATGTCCTTGTTTTTGAAAGAAACACATTTTTTTGTCCATTAAAATAACATTGAATTGATCAGAAATACAGTGTAGACATTGTTAATGTAAATTACTATTGTATCTGGAAACGGCTGATTTTTATGGAATATCTACACAGGCGTACAGAGGCCCATTATCAGCAACCATCACTCCTGTGTTCCAATAGCACGTTGTGTTAGCTAATCCAATCATTTTAAAAGGGCTAATTGATCATTAGAAAACCCTAATTATGTTCGCACAGCTGAAAACTGCTGTTCTGATTAAAGAAGCAATAAAACTGTCCTTCTTTAGACTAGTTGAGTATCTGGCGCATCAGCATTTGTGGGTTCGATTACAGGCTCAAAATGGCCAGAAACAAAGACTTTCTTCTGAAACTCTATTCTTGTTCTGAGAAATGAAGGCTATTCCATGCAAGAAATTGCCAAGAAACTGAAGATCTCGTACAACACTGTACTACTCCCTTCACAGAACAGCACAAACTGCCTCTAACTGGCAGCTTCATAAAATAGTATCCGCAAAACACCAGTCTCAACATCAACAATATGAAGGGGCGACTCCGGGATGCTGGCCTTCAAAAAAAAGCCATATCTCAAACTGGCCAATGAAAACAGAAGATTAAGATGAGCAAAAGAACACAAACACTGGACAGAGGAACTCTGCCTAGAAGGCCAGCATCCTGGAGTCACTTCTTCACTGATCAATTAGCCTTTTAAAATTATATTAGCTTGGATTAGCTAACACAATGTGCCATTGGAACATAGGAGTGATGGTTGCTGATAATGGGCCTCTGTACGCCTACATAGATATTATACACTGCTCAAAAAAATAAAGGGAACACTTAAACAACACAATGTAACTCCAAGTCAATCACACTTTTGTGAAATCAAACTGTCCACTTAGGAAGCAACACTGATTGACAATACATTTCACATGCTGTTGTGCAAATGGAATAGACAACAGGTGGAAAATATTCGCAATTAGCAAGACACCCCCAATAAAGGAGTGGTTCTGCAGGTGGTGACGACAGACCACTTCTCAGTTCCTATGCATCCTGGCTGATGTTTTGGTCACTTTTGACGGAGTTTACAATCCACACAAGTGGCTCAGGTAGTGCAGCTCATCCAGAATGGCACATCAATGCGAGCTGTGGCAAGAAGGTTTACTGTGTCTGTCAGCGAAGTGTCCAGAGCATGGAGGCGCTACCAGGAGACAGACCAGTACATCAGGAGACGTGGAGGAGGCCGTAGGAGGGCAACAACCCAGCAGCAGGACCGCTACCTCCGCCTTTGTGCAAGGAGGAGCAGGAGGAGCACTGCCAGAGCCCTGCAAAATGACCTCCAGCAGGCCACAAATGCACATGTGTCTGCTCAAACGGTCAGAAACAGACTCCATGAGGGTGGTATGAGGGCCCGACATCCACAGGTGGGGGTTGTGCTTACAGCCCAACACCGTGCAGGACATGTGGCATTTGCCAGAGAACACCAAGATTGGCAAATTCACCACTGACGCCCTGTGCTCTTCACAGATGAAAGCAGGTTCACACTGAGCACATGTGACAGACGTGACAGTCTGGAGACGCCGTGGAGAACGTTTTGCTGCCTGCAACATCCTCCAGCATGACCGGTTTGGCAGTGGGTCAGTCATGGTGTGAGGTGGCATTTCTTTGGGGGGCCGCACAGCCTTCCATGTGCTAGCCAGAGGTAGCCTGACTGCCATTAGGTACCGAGATGAGATCTTCAGACCCCTTGTGAGACCATATGCTGGTGCGGTTGGCCCTGGGTTCCTCCTAATGCAAGACAATGCTAGACCTCATGTGGCTGGAGTGTGTCACAGTTCCTGCAAGAAGAAGGCATTGATGCTATGGACTGGCCCACCCATTCCACAGACCTGAATCCAATTGAGCACATCTGGGACATCATGTCTCGCTCCATCCACCAATGCCACGTTGCACCACAGACTGTCCAGGAGTTGGCGGATGCTTTAGTCTAGGTCTGGGAGGAGATCCCTCAGGAGACTATCCGCCACCTCATCAGGAGCATGCCCAGGCGTTGCAGGGAGGTCATACAGGCACGTGGAGGCCACACACACTATGGAGCCTCATTTTGCCTTGTTTTAAGGACATTACATCAAAGTTGGATCAGCCTGTAGTGTGGTTTTCCACTTTAATTTTGAGTGTGACTCCAAATCCAGACCTCCATGGGTTGATACATTTGATTTCCATTGATAATTTTTGTGTGATTTTGTTGTCAGCACATTCAACTATGTAAAGAAAAAAGTATTTAATAAAAATATTTCATTCCCCCCCCCCAAAAAAAAGACAATGACATTTCTAAGTGACTTCAAACTTTTGAATGGCAGTGTATATTTTATATATGAGATTCTTTAAAGTAGCCACCCTTTGCCTTGATGACAGCTTTGCACAACCAGCTTCATGAGGTAGTCACCTGGAATGCAGTTCAATTGACAGGTGTGCTTAAAAGTTCATTTGTGGAATTTCTAACCTTCTTAATGCATTTGAGATAATCACATTTCTTTCCTTCTTAATGTGTTTGAAACAATCAGTTGTGTTGTGACAAGGTAGGAGTGGTATACAGAAGATTGCTCTATTTGGTAAAATACCATGTCCCTATTATGGCAAGAACCGCTCAATTAAGCAAAGAGAAATTACAGTCCATCATTACTTTAAGACATGAAGGTCAGTCAATCCGGAAAATGTATTTGAACATTTTTTCAAGTGCAGTCGCAAAAACCATCAAGTGCTATGATGAAACTGGCTCTTATGAGGACCGCCACAGGAAAGGAAGACCCAGAGTTACCTCTGCTGCAGAGAAGTTCTTTAGAGTTAACTGCACCTCAGATTTCAGCCCAAATAAATGCTTCACAGAATTCAAGTAACAGACATCTCAACATCAACTGTTCAGAGGAGGCCTTCATGGTCGAATTGCTGCAAAGAAACCACTACGAAAGGACACCAATAAGAAGAAGAGACATGGTCCACGAGCAATGGACATTAGACTGGTGGAAATCTGTCCTTTGGTCTGAGGAGTCCAAATTTGAGATTTTTGGTTCCAACCGCCATGTCTTTGTGAGACGCAGAGTAGGTTATCTGATAATCTCTACATGTGTGGTTCCCACTGTGAAGCATGGCGGAGGAGGTGTGATTATATGGGGGTGCTTTGCTAATGACACTGTGATTTATTTAGAATTCAAGGCACACTTAAGCAGCATGGCTACCGCAGCATTCAGCAGTGATACGCCATCCCATCTGATTTGCGCTTAGTGGGACTATCATTTGTTTTTCAAAAGTACAATGACCCAACACACCTCCAGGCTGTGTAAGGGCTGTTTGACCAAGAAGGACCGTGTTGGAGTACTGCATCAGATGACCTGGCCTCCACATTCACCCGACCTCAACCTAAGTGAAATGGTTTGGGATGAGTTGGACCGCCTAGTGAAGGAAAAGTAGCCAACAAGTGCTCAGCAAACAGTATGTGGGAACTCCTTCAAGACTGTTGGAAAAGCATTTCAGGTTAAGCTGGTCGAGAGAATGCCAAGAGTGTGCAAAGCTGTCATCAAGGCAAAGGGTGGCTACTTTGAAGAATCTCAAATATAAATGATATTTTATTTTATTTGGTTACTACATGATTCCATATGTGTTATTTCATCGTTTTGATGTCTTCAGTATTATTCTACAATGTAGAAAATAGTACAAATAAATAAAAACTCTTGAATGAGTAAGTGTGTCCAAACTTTTGACTGGTACTGTAGTTTACCATGGTACAAATGACTTCACACTCAAAGAAATAAAGCCACCCTTAAATTTGGAATATGCAATAGGGGTAACCGTGCCACTGGCCGCCCCTCCACCAGTGTTATTGTTTTTGTTGCCGATCTGAGGAGTGTGGCACAGCATGATTTTTTTTCTTCTCTCCAGTAGATATTGTGCTCTTCTATCACGAGCACAATGATGTACGAGGGGGAAAAACTGTGTTGGTTATTTGCATGAACTTCTTTGTTGTTGTCTGTTTCACCATTAAGGATCCCAGCTTGAGGAAAAATATAGTTAACTTCACTAAAGGTACTTTGAAAAAGTAGTTCACAACATCAAAAGTACTTTGTGAAAACGTAATTTATGTCAATCTGAAATGTCAGACTAGATCAATTTGGGGTCATATGTGACGGCCCGTCCCAACAGGGGCTTATGGGGCGGCAGCGTAGCCTAGTGGTTAGAGCGTTGGACTAGTAACCGGAAGGTTGCGAGTTCAAAACCCCTGAGCAGACAAGGTACAAATCTGTCGTTCTGCCCCTGAACAGGCAGTTAACCCACTGTTCCCAGGCTGTCATTGAAAATAAGAATGTGTTCTTAACTGACTTGCCTGGTTAAATAAAGGTAAAATTAAAGATTTAATTAAAATGTCAACAGAATGTGTTATTTAGTATATTAGACACAAAAACAATGTTTAAAGTGAGAAAAACAAAGGAAATGACTGCTTACTTCATTCATATTTATTTTAGCAAAAAAGTAATGTGTAGTTCCAGAAGAGAGCTACATTATGTTTCATGTTTTGTTTGGACCCCAGGAAGAGTAGCTACTGTATCTGCTGCTTTTTCAACAGCTAATGGGGATCCTAATAAAATACCAAATACCATCACTACATGGCAACAAAAATATTAACTACTGAAAACACTGCCTAGATTTGTACTACCACAAAGCTACTGCAAACTGTAGTTCAATTACTAGTTGAATAACATGTACTACTCCCTAAAACTGTATGATAGTTAATAACACACAGCAATAGCATTATTTAGAATGCAGGTTATCTGTAAACTATACACCGTGTTAGTACGTCTAGTTAGATGTATATGACTTTGATTGTACTGTATAATACTAACATTTATGTATGACTAATTGCAACTCTCTCCAGTTGAAGAAAACAGAAAAATTCACAATTGACAACCTTTAAATATGACGTCTCATTTTGGACAAAGTCTGGCGAGAGTATGACTGTCTAATCTACAGAGCATGATAAAAAATGTTCCTCTAGGGACACATCATGGATATTAACTACAGGAAGCAGGGCATGAATCCCAAATGACACTACCCTATTACCTACATAGTGCACTACTTTTGAACAGGGCCCATAGGGATCTGGTCAAACGTTCTGCAATATATATGGAATAGGGATGTTATTTCGGATGCTTACAGGGAGTTTTCACTGAGACTAGAGGACAGGAAGTGTCTGATGGGACTGCTGAAAGACTGATAACAGCTATGGTCCACCCCCCCCCCCCCCCCAAAGCCAGCCCAATTAATGAATCTTGACAATCACCTCTGCTTTCAAACACACGTCGAAACCTGTCAACCTATAAGACCAAGATATTCAACACTCAATATTGGATACTAATGTTTTTAGCTTAATTTGTTGAACTAATGCTTACAATGCCTCATATATCACTTAAATCAATACATATCAGACATGGGTTCAAATAGTATTTATTTTATAGTTTGATTGAGTCTGCATAGAGGGCCAGATTGATGGGATTTACACTGTTGGGACTATTACAAATATCACATTTACTAAAGTATTCAGACCCTTTACTCAGTACTTTGTTGAAGCACCTTTGACAGCGATTACAGCCTCGAGTCATCTTGGATATGATGCAACAAGCTTGGTACACCTGTATTTGAGGAGTTTCACCCATTCTCCTATGCAGATCCTCTCAAGCTCTGTCAGGTTGATGGGGAGTGTTGCTGGACAGCTATTTTCAGGACTCTCAAGAGATGTTTGATCTGGTTCAAGTCCGGGCTCTTATTGTCCTGTTGGAAGCTGAATCTTCGCCCCAGTCTGAGGTCCTGAGCACTGGAGCAGGTTTTCATCAAGGATCTCTCTGTACTTTGATCCGTTCATCTTTCCCTCGATCCTGACAAGTCTCCCATACCTGCCGTTGAAAAACATCCCCACAGCATGATGCTGCCACCACCATGCCTCACTGTAAGGACGGTGCAAGGTTTCCTTCAGAAGTGACACCTGGCATTCATGCCAAATAGTTCTTGGTTTCATCAGAATCATCAAAATATTTTTTTCTCATGGTCAGAGTCCTTTAGGTGCCTTTTTGGAAAACTCCAAGTGGGCTGTCATGTGCCTTTTACTGAGGAGTGGCTTCTGTCTGGCCACTCTACCATAAAGGCCTGATTGGTAGAGTGCTGCAGAGATGGTTGTCCTTCCATCTACGCAAAGGAACTCTGGAGCACTGGCAGAATGACCATTGGGTTCCTGGTCACCTTCCTGACGAAGGCCCTTCTCCCTCGATTGCTCAGTTTTGTCGAGCAGCCAGGTCTAGGAAGAGCCTTGGTGGTTACAAACTTCTTCTATTTAATAAATGATGGAGGCCACTGTGTTCTTGGGGACCTTCAATGCTGAAGACATTTTATGGTACCCTTCTTCAGATCTGTGCCGACACAATCCTGTCTCGTAGTTCTACGGACAATTCCTTTGACCTCGTGTCTTGGTTTTTGCTTTGACATGCACTGTCAACTGTGGGACCTTATATAGACAGGTGTTTGCCTTTCCAAATCATGTGCAATCAATTGAATTTACCACAGGTAGACTCCAATCAAATTGTAGAAACATCTCAAGGATGATCAATGGAAACAGGATGCACCTGAGATCAATTTCAAGTCTCATAGCAAAGGGTCTGAATACTTATGTAAGTAAAGTATTTCTGTTTTTCTAAAAACCTGTTTTTCCCTTTGCAATTATAGGGTATTGTGTGTAGATTGATGAATAATTGGTTTTATTTCATCCAGTTGAGAATAAGGCTGTAACGTATCAAAATGTGGAAAAAGTCAAGGGGTCTGAATACTTTCCGAATGCACTGTATGTTACCTACACAGCTATAGGAAAAGAGAGAGAGGTAGAGAGGGCAAAAGATAGGAGAAAGAGGAGTGCGGCACCATGCTCTATAGCACAGCCTCTCCCTCCCCCTGCTCCTCTCATTCCCTCCTCTTGTTATTTCTTCTCTCCCTGGGTTGTGCAGTTGTGTGTCCTGACCTTGCTGTTTCCCTGGTCCATCCATCTTGGGCTGCTTAGCCATTTCGCTGGCTTCATACTGGGTAGATTAACACAATTCATCACCACAATCATCCTCCATTCATCACCCGCTTTCCAATGAATGTTTTGACATCCAGTTAATTTTCTGCTGATGATTTATCAAATTATAATTACCATGCTCTGAAGGGCTCATTTATTATGTTGATACATGATAATGATGCCAAAGTGGATTGAATTTTAAGTAAGTTCTCTGTGCGATTATAACATGCGTTATTGTGAGTAATGTTAAGCGATTTGCTTCTTACGATCTTCACAGGCTCTCCAAAAACTCCTGAGACACTCCTTATGTTATAATAATCAATGCAACAAAAAAAAGAAGAGTTGGTGGGTTGTTAATTACATTTTCTCCCCTTCTACTTTTAACTGAACAAATTGTTTGGCTGGGTGCATGAAAAAGTTCAATTAGATGCCGAGCTGCTCCCATCTTACCATGCTCAGTAATTAAGGAGTGCAGTTAATTCAATCAAGGTCAGAGGCAATGGCAGAGTACAGAGAGCGTGGCGCAGCCAGTTAGGGCTGTTTCTTAATAGGTTAGAGGTTATTTCTCACATACTGCCCATATAGACACTTCATTAGCCCCGCTGCTTTAGAATTCACTGGGCTTCTTTAGCCTCATTATTATCCGGCTTTATTAAAATCCAATGGCCGCCTATCTGTTTCTATTACAGTGGAGCTGAACGGCTTAATACGCCGGGGCAGTGTTAAGGGCCAACCCACCAACTGCTGTTTATGACCGACTGAGGTAATGCTAAATGCTAATACCCATAGGGATACTAGTCTAACGGTTGTTTTCTCTGTAACTCACTGCAGTGGAGAAAAAAATACAGCATGGGCAATCAGGCTAAACTAGCCTGGCCTCCATGGAATTCATACATGTATCCACTCCTCCATCTATGTGCCAGGTTAAACCCCTTGAGTCTATTCACATGACCTTTGACCTTATGAAAGGGAAAGGGTGATACCTAGTCAGTTGCGCAACTGAATGCATTCAACTGAAATGTGTCTTCCGCATTTAACCCAACCCCTCTGAATCAGGGTCATCTCTAAGGTAAACTACAGGTCAAATGAAATAGGCTTGTGCTCGATGCTTGATGAAATGCATGGCGGTGTCTTTTAAAAGTATAAGAATAGTTAAACTCCCGTTTGATATGAATTGGGGGTTAACACAGAGCTACAGTACCCATAACACTGAGGGATAGGACTGCGCTAGCCTACCGCACAGCATTCTGGGAAAGCCGAAGCGCGGAGAGGATGTGAGATGAAGAGAGGGGGACCGAGGAGGAGGAGAGGACCAAGGAGGTGTGAAAGGTTATTGAAAGCATAGAGAATTCTCCTGGCGGAGGAAGCATTGTTTACAGCTATCATTTTTTTTAAACAATTTGCCCTTGGACTGGGGCCCATAAACTGCTCTGCTATCCAACCCCCCCCACCCACCCACACACACGCACAAACTACACCTCCCCCACCCCCACCCCGGTGAACGAGAGAATGTAATTGTGAGTCCCCCCTGGATGTCCCAAAAGTGAAAGATGTGTCTGGTAAGTGAGAGAGGTCAAACATGAGCATGGATATTTATTACATGCACTGCAACCAGATGGAGAAGGCCCATCCATCACACTGAGCCGTCAGCATGGTCACTAACAATTCACATAAAGAGACCTCCTCCCTCTAGATTCGCCTTCTCTCTCTCTACCTCTCTGAAAGCGGGAAGTCCACCCACACCGAGTGAGGTCAGGTGATGAAGGGAGGGAGGGTAGAGAGAGTAGGAGGAAAGAGAAAGAGGGAGAAAGAGGAGGAGAGAAGAGACCCCACCGGATACGAACAACAGAGCCCTAGTTTAATCACCTTTCTACCGCCTTTCCTTTTCCCCTCTCTCTGATAGGCCAGAGCTATTTTTAAAGTTCACTTTTATCAATACTGTGGTGACCGAGCAGCCGGACAGACAGGGTTAGGGTAGGTCAGTGTAAACAGTTGGAGACAGTCAGCTTGGGGAGATATTAAAAGTGTTGGTGTTGGTGTGTGAGTGTGTGTGTTTGCGAGCAGGGGAGCAGACCAGGAGATGGGCGTATCTGACACTTGCTCCCTCATTCATCAAGATCCTCATAGGCCCGTCGGTGACAATGAAAAGATTTCACAATACAGCCTGGGCAGAAACTCATTCTGCTGCTCATCCATCATGCTCAGCCTAGCTAGCCGTTCCACTGACCTAATCTGTGATGCCTCGACTCTCCGCCTGTCCTGGCCCCTAACCCACCGGGCCCCCAGCCTAACTGCCCCCCACAGAGAAACTCTTCTTAAAGGGGACCTCTAAGAATGTGGGAGGGGCAGGAGACCATAGGGGCCAGGAGAGAAGGGCCAAGAACCTCAGACACAGACAGGTTAGACAACGTAAGGATATTCTGCTGTCAGGGCTATCATACAACGAGGGGAGACAGGGGGATGTGGGATGATTGAGAGAGAGATATGAAAGAAAGGAAGGGAGCGAGAGAAGGGGGAGAAAAGAGGAGAGCAGAAAAAGTGAGTGGGAAAGAGCAAAAGGAGGAAAATGTGTGTTAAATTACATGAGGGAAAAAGAAAACGGCTGAAAATACGTCATACATCAAGGAAATCTCCTTCAACCATGTCCTTCCGACCTACTGTCACTCTTCTGATTAGACAGCTCGGTCACTGTCACAAACAAAACTCTATTAAAGGTCTGGGAGCATGATGGACAGCAGATACACTGGAGATTGCTCTAGGATATTTCAGTTAGGTGGATTGTACAGGTGTCGGATGTTAATTTGACCAGTATTGTTGCAGCAAAATAATCCAGCAGCAACAGGATTTGAATTTGTTTTCTTTTCTGCAGATGTAATGTTGCTTAATCGGTGGTTAGGTTATTAGCTGGCCAGAATTAGGCTACATGAAATATGAAATAGTGTTAATATACCATAACTGTGTGTTAGTGCAGGTTTTCAGTGAATTTATGCAAATCACAACGCTCATCTGCATTCCTACAGCACAGGAAAATGTTCCGCGACAACAGAGTGATCAAATTAAGATCCAACACCTGCATGCTGTATTGTGCTAACAGGTATAATTACGCTTTTGTGAATTTACAGTCTAAATGATATACTATACAAAATAATACACATCTTACTCTCCCCCACTTTCTCGCTCCCTTTTCTTCTTTCCATCTCACCCCTTCACTCTCCCTCCTCTGTCTCTCCTGTTGTGTTTTCTGTTCTCAGTGTGAGTGAGTGCTAGTTAGCCCTATATAGCCCTAGTCCCTGACCCTGAAACAGTTCTTATGGTGCTCTATTCCCCAAACCCCAGTGCCAGACAGTCAGCTGAACCTCCCCCTCCTCCTAATCTCTCTAACTGTCCTGTATAAGTCCCTGGACATTGATGGCTAATATGACCCATATCCTTCCCCAGGGCCCAAAATAATCAACCCTGAACCATGGACACGTTACAATAACATTGTCACTGCTAAACAGGAAAATAATCGTCTTGTAATGTTATAAGGTATCAATAGAAAAATATGACAAAAGAGGATTTTAGGACAAACTACAAACGTATGATCTGATGTTTCTATTCCAAAAGTTCTGGACAGAATTTGATTTAATAATAGAAAAACAGTAAACAGTTTCGATGAATATATTGATGAGGAACACAAAGTAGAGTCTGAAAAACACTTCCAGAAGAAAGCTAAAACATGATTTTCCTCCCTAATCGCTGGCTAAGTTTATTTACCCGCTTCAACATTTCAAAGTCAGACCATTTATTGCATCATACAGATGTGAGACCTTCATTTCATCATCCGGCAATGCAGGACATTTGAAATGTGTATTTGAGGTTCATGTAATTTTCCGCTATGAAAAATGAAACAACCCCCCCAAAAAATGTAAATTTCAGGGAAAACTAGGGAAAACTAACATCAAGTACTGGAAGTTAGCTCAGCCCAGATCATACTTAGGGACAGATATAATCTATGGAGCTCTGAAATCCTTTTTGGGGTAGAAAATAATCATACTTTGTAGTCATTTAGAAGACGCTCTAATCCAGAGTGGCTTACAGTTATAGTGCATTCATATTACAGTCATAGTAAGTCATTTTTTAAAACTTAATTCGTTATCAGCAAAGTCAGTGCTGGTAGGAGAATAACCACACCCAAACAGGGATATAAAATAGATTATTTTTTGTTTTATTGACACATAATATGCAGGAAACACTGTAAACGTCTCACAAAAAAATGATCCACAGATACAGTATAAGGATATTTGTCATGCTCTTCTCAGCCCCTACAGTGAGTGGGCAGTGTTTTGACCAGTAAGAAGCCACAGGCTCTGGTTCCTTGACTTCGGATGGCAATTGGCAGCATCCAGGAGGCAGCAGCAGGAGAACCAGGGCCTCTCTCAACCTACGCCCCACCACAGTGCACCATCCACGGGTACTCACCCTGGTCAGACTGGGTCTGCTTAATGGGCCTAATGTGAGACGATGCCAACACCCACCAGGTGAACATACACTACCGTTCAAAAGTTTGGGGTCCCTTAGAAATGTCCTTGTTTTTGAAAGAAAACACATTTTTGGTGCATTAAAATAACATCAAATTTGATCAGAAATACAGTGGGCTGATTTTTTATGGAATATCTACATAGGCGTACAGAGGCCCATTATCAGCAACCATCACTCCTGTGTTCCAATGGCAGGTTGTGTTAGCTAATCCAAGTATATCATTTTAAAAGGCTAATTGATCATTAGAAAACCCTTTTGCAATTACAGTATGTTAGCACAGCTGAAAACTGTTGTCCTGATTAAAGATGCAATAAAACTGTCTTCAACGTCAACAATTAAGTAGCGACTCCGGGATGCTGGCTTTCTAGGCAGAGTTGCAAAGAAAAAGCCATATCTCAGACTGGCCAATAAAAATAAAGGACTAAGATGGGCAAAAGAACACCAACACTGGACAGAGGAACTTTGCCTAGAAGGCCAGCATCCTGGAGTCGCCTCTTCACTGTTGACATTGAGACTGGTGTTTTGCGGGTACTATTTTATGAAGCTGCCAGTTGAGGACTTGTAAGGCGTCTGTTTCTCAAACTAGACACTCTAATGTACTTGTCCTCTTTGCTCAGTTGTGCACTGGGGCCTCCAATTCCTCTTTCTATTCTGGTTAGATCCAGTTTGCGCTGTTCTGTGAAGGGAGTAGTACACAGTGTTGCACAAGATCTTCAGTTTCTTGTGCAATTTCTCGCATGGAATAGCCTTCATTTCTCAGAATAACAATAGTTTCAGAAGAAAGGACTTTGTTTCTGGCAATTTTGAGCCTGTAAACAAACCCACAAATGCAGATACTCCAGATACTCAACTAGTCTAAAGAATGCCAGGTTTATTGCTTCTTTAATCAGTACAACAGTTCTCAGCTGTGCTAACATAATTGCAAAAGGGTTTTCTAATGATCAATTAGCCTTTTAAAATTATAAACTTGGATTAGCTAACACAAAGTGCCATTGGAACACAGGAGTGAAAAAAACAAAATCTGCCATTTCAAGCTACAATAGTCATTTAAAACATTAACAATGTTTACACTGTATTTCTGATCAATTTGATGTTATTTTAATGTACTTTTTTTTTTCTTTCAAAAACAAGGACATTTCTAAGTGACCCCAAACTTTTAAACGGTAGTGTATACACACACACACACACACACACACACACACACACACACACACACACACACACACACACACACACACACACACACACACACACACACACACACACACACACACACACACACACACACACACACACACACACACACACACACACACACACACACACACACACACACACACACACACGAGCAAACATGTGCACATGACACACACTCCTGGAAAACAAACACATACTGGCAATTTCCACAGAATGGAAAGGATTAAAAAGGTCTTGAATAGAAAAATTCTATAAAAGAATGATATTGGCAGTAATATACTATAGTATCATATTCATAATGAAGCATTTAAGAATATAAATGGAAAATGTAACGTCGTTCTGGTAGAAGTGAGAGCATTTTGAGATGTCCTGAACGAGTTTGAAAGGGGAACGTTTTTATAGTGGAGCCTGTTAAGGAAGAGGAGAGTCTTCAAGTGATTTTTTTTATAATTTAAGAGGCTGACACTTTAAATGGCCTGGCTGACATCTTAACTGCTCTGCCAATCAATATTTCCTATAACTCTCATTGTCAGCGGCAAAATAAAAATATAATGCCGGGGTCAAACGAGAGTGGCAGAGCATTAAGAGGCTATCAAGGTTTCTCATTAATGCAGATAGCCCATCACAAATAAAACACACACGTCCTGAATGATACAGCCACACATTTCCCTGAGAAACGTTCACTATTTTAAAGATTCGAATCGCTGGGTGTGAGACGAATGTTGAAGGCATCACTGTCAAAATCCTAAACATACAGAAGAAATACCTGTTTCAGAAGAGAAGATTTTCCGAACAATATGAATGTTAGATATATATAATGCTACAGTATATGTATGTAGGTAGTAAAACAACTGGGTTCCTGTTTTAAATTCGGTGAATATAATATATTCCTCCTAGACAGAAAACAATGCAACTAAAATGCAACAAGAACGTTCCTACAGAACAGAGCACTGTGCATCTACTCCTTTAATACATCCCAGTAGATTCCATATCAATGTGAGGAAGAGCAGACTATTAAGCAGGGGTTTAACCTGTCAATCAAACCCTGTCAACCTATCACATCGGCCCGCTCGGTTCCGCCTCCTCCTTTACTCCCCGTGCGATATGCTGCTGACAGTTTGGACACTTTGATTGACATCTCTCCTGATCCAAGCGTTGGGAGGCATCAGTTTGGACATTTAGGACATCTAGGACATGGGTGGGGGAGATTAAGGTGGACGTTTGAGGGGAGGATGGGAATGGTTACAAGGAGGAGGAAGGCAGGTTGATCAGTTGGAAAAGTATTTTTGCCCAAATTAAACCGAGGTGTGAAAACATTGTCAAGGGGCCACGCCATTGTATTAGGAGGACAGAGTCATTTTGGGATTTAACTGGGGCTCTGATTAAAGGCCTGGTGAGAGGTTTACTTCAGCTGGGCCAGAAGGGGAGAGGTCAACCTGGTCATAGTTTAGAAAGGGAGGCTTCTAATTGAGCTCCATTGGTGGGGTGGGGGGGAGCAAGAGAGAGAGAGGGAGAAAGAGAGAGTGAAGCAGCACGCAAGTGACAGAGAGTACTCCAGCCCTCAACCCAATGGCAGTGCTGTGTATCCTATTACTCGACTACCTGCTCCAAACCCTTTGGATTCCACAGCGTTCTGTTAACCATCAGCAATTATCTCCCTGTCAGAGCTAAAGGTAACACATTTCCTTGCATCCAGCCATTCTCTATCATAGGCTGGATTCAGGCATCAGCTGACAGCAGCTAAATCACGGCAGTCAGACAGCCAGCCAGCCCAGACTCCTGACAGACAAATGCACTACCTTGGAAAACCTGGCCCTATCACTCAGGGAAGAGGAGGAGGTGGAGGGAAGAAGGGGAAGGGGGAAAAGGATGAGTCTCTTCCTGTTGACCTCACATTTCCTTTTTTTCAATCTCTTGTAAAGGTCTCTCTCTCGTAGTGGTCTCTCTCGTAGTGGTCTGAATGAACACTTATTTTAACTTAATATAATACATCAATAAAATCAATTTAGCCTCAAATAAAATGAAACATTTTCAATTTGGTTTAAATAATGCAAAAACAAGGTGTTGGAGAAAAAAGTAAAAATGCAATATGTAAAAAAGCTAACGTTTAAGTTTCTTGCTCAGAACATGAGAACATATAAAAGCTGGTGGTTCCTTTTAACTTGAGTCTTCAATATTCCCAGGTAAGAAGTTTTAGGTTGTAGTTATTATAAGAATTATAGGACTATTTCCCTCTATACGATTTGTATTTCATATACCTTTGACTACTGGATGTTCTTATATGTACTTTAGTATTGCCAGTGTAACAGTATAGCTTCCGTCCCTCTCCTCACCCCATACCTGGGCTCGAACCAGAAACACATCGACAACAGCCACCCTCGAAGCAGTGTTACCCATCGCTCCACAAAAGCTTTGCAGAGCAAGGGGAACAACCACTCCAAGTCTCAGAGCGAGTGACGTTTGAAACGCTATTAGCGAGCACCCCGCTAACTAGCTAGCCATTTCACATCGGTTACACCAGCCTAATCTCGGGAGATGATATGTTTGAAGTCATAAACAGCTCAATGCTTGAAGCACAGCGACAAGCTGCTGGCAAAATGCAGGAAAGTGCTGTTTGAATGAATGCTTACAAGCTGCCTGCTACCATCGCTCAGTCAGACTGCTCTATCAAATCATAGACTTAATTATAACATAATAACACACAGAAATACGAGCCTTATGTCATTAATATGATCGAATCCGGAAACTATAATCTCGAAAACAAGACGTTTCGACAGTTTAGGCGGCCCAAACTGTTGCATATACACTGACTGCGCGCAATGAACGCAAGAGAAGTGACACAATTTCACCTGGTTAATATTGCCTGCTAACCTGGATTTCTTTTAGCTAAATATGCAGGTTTATATAAATATAAATATAGTGTATTTACAATGTGTATTAATATATACTTCTGTGTGTTGATTTTAAGAAAGTCATTAAATGTTTATGGTTAGGTATAGTCGTGCAACGATTGTGCTTTTTTCCCAAATGCGCTTTTGTTAAATCATCCCCCGTTTGGCGAAGTTGCCTGTCTTTGTTAGGAAGAAATAGTCTTCACAGAGTTCGTCACGAGCCAGGTTAGCAGGCAATATTAACTAAATATGCAGGTTTAAAAATATATACTTGTGTATTGATTTTAAGAAAGGCATTGATGTTTATGGTTAGGTACACATTGGAGCAAGACATTCCTTTTTCGCAAATACACACCGAAACGATTATATGCAACGCAGGACACGCTAGATAAACTAGTAATATCATGAACCATGTGTAGTTAACTAGTGATTATGATTGATTGATTGTTTTTTTATAAGATAAGTTTAATGCTAGCTAGCAACTTACCTTGGCTTCTTACTGCATTCGCGTAACAGGCATTCTTCTCGTGGAGTGCAATGTAATCAGGTGGTTAGAGCGTTGGACTAATTAACTGTAAGGTTGCCAGATTGAATCCCCGAGCTGACAAGGTAAAAATCTGTCATTCTGCCCCTGAACAAGGCAGTTAACCCACCGTTCCTAGGCCGTCATTGAAAATAAGAATGTGTTCTTAACTAACTTGCCAAGTTAAATAAAGCCATTCCGATTAATCGGCCGACCTATACTTAGCACCTCAGAAAAGAGTGCCGGCAGAATTTGCATACTGAGTGCAAACTGAAAATATCAGCAGTCAGACGCCTACCAGCAGCTGGTCCCTAAAACAAACAGTAGACCGTCATTTGGTATGATGCGTTTTCTCCTCAAAGGTATCAACAATGAGTACAGCATTCCATACTTTTGATTCTCACAAAATCAGAATGCTTGGAATTATATAAAAAATGCTATTATAGAGGCCAATGCTGACTGAATATGAGAGTGATTAAAAAAGCAGACAGACAGACACACACAGACAGGTTGAGCGGAGCTGATCTCTACTCACAACGACATAACCTTTCCCTTGTGTCAAACACGCTCACCGTACAACCCTGCTCCATGTCACCACTGCTCACCATATCACTGTTCAACATCACACCTATCATCAGGTCTCTGCATGGAGAACTTAGACAGGATCTGTCACAGTTTCTGCCTCACAGTCATCCGTTCATGCTTTATAATCCACTATTTACCTGCTATTTCCTTCCACATTATATAATGATAATGAAATATGCTCACTACACAGTAAGCCTAATTGAACTACCCAATAAAGCTGTTGTGTTTCATTTGGTATTCATTGAAACAAGTTCCACATGTGCCATTCGGTACTGGTGACCAATAGTGTTCAATTCTTTGAAGTACCAGAGTACACATTGTTACCTCATAATGTCTGGTTAAATACAAGGTCAATTAAATACCGGTAAAAACTGCACTACAAACTAGCCTTGAAGCGTTAATGACAATCTGTTAAAAAGCAGTCACAGCAATGCCATCGGTTCACATTAGCATATTGGTTTCAGAGCAGGTAGACACCCTGTATCAGCGGGGGTGAGGATGACCAGGGGTGGGAGTGCTACCTGCCACTGAACTGCCACCTCAGATAGGATGTGTTTAACGATAAGCTGTCAGTCCCTATCACACACATACACGCTAGTCCACCACACACGCACGCACGCACGCACACACACACACACACGCACACAGTGAGCTTAAGGAGTGCTGAATGACATTTCAAAACTAAAAGGTTACATTTATGGAGTTCAGGGCGTTTGATAGGTGGTCCCACCATGTTTCCATCACACCATTGACTGTCGTTAGACGCCTAATGTAATACAGGTCAATTATAAGAATTGCTTTTGAAGAGGCGGCCTGGAATTTTTTATAATAGTGCCTCCACATTCACAGCCCCTTGAAAAAAATCTAAACACCAACTTGTGACCTTGACAGTGGCAAGAGAGAACTTCTACAACCGTTCAGCACAGAACAAGCTGAGCACTTTGACAACAGGAGTCCAATCTGAAGCATCATAATCTCCATGATGCAATGCATGGGGCCTGAGGCCTACTTAGCTGCCACACGCACACACACACACACACACACACACACACACACACACACACACACACACACACACACACACACACACACACACACACACACACACACACACACACACACACACACACACACACACACACACACACACACACACACACACACACACACACACACACACAGTGAGCTTAAGGAGTGCTGAATGACATTTCAAAACTAAAAGGTTACATTTATGGAGTTCAGGGCGTTTGATAGGTGGTCCCACCATGTTTCCATCACACCATTGACTGTCGTTAGACGCCTAATGTAATACAGGTCAATTATAAGAATTGCTTTTGAAGAGGCGGCCTGGAATTTTTTATAATAGTGCCTCCACATTCACAGCCCCTTGAAAAAAATCTAAACACCAACTTGTGACCTTGACAGTGGCAAGAGAGAACTTCTACAACCGTTCAGCACAGAACAAGCTGAGCACTTTGACAACAGGAGTCCAATCTGAAGCATCATAATCTCCATGATGCAATGCATGGGGCCTGAGGCCTACTTAGCTGCCACACACACACACACACACACACACACACACACACACACACACACACACACACACACACACACACACACACACACACACACACACACACACACACACACACACACACACACACACACACACACACACACACGCACACGCACACACACCTTGCTTCTCCAGCCCCAGCGGGCAGGATCAATATTTTTTGTGATTGCACCTTGTTTCAACAATGTAAGATTTACAGCCGGCATGGTGGATTTACACTTTGTCTAGGAAGCAACTCATCAGTGCAACCCAATTACTAACCCCAAGACAGCCAACATTAGCATGGCCACCGTCGCACCGCTCCGCACCGCCACCATGGCTGCTTTATGGCCCTGCAACCCCAGCCTCATTCCAGGCCTCTTCAAAGCACTGCCATCGTAACGGATACTACACTTAAAATGTGCTTGCAGGAATAAATTCTCACTCTTTCATTACTTCTACCTTGATTTACTTCACATCATCTCGCCGCAATAGACAAAGATAACACATTGTAAATACACTCATCCTGTCTGCTTGTTTCAGAGCTGGGGGGGGTGTGGGGTGGAGCGGGAACAGTGAGAGGGGGGACAGAAGGGGGGCCACAGGGTACTGGCTGGGACGCCTCGGTAATGCAAGATGGTTTTGTTTTTGAGGACTACACTTCCAGAACTGTATAGTTAGAGTACAGTAGCTACATGTCCTGGTGCCAAAAGACTGCTAAAATAAGTCCACTCATTTTATGATGAATCCACTAGAAATGCAACAACACAATGCTATGATGACACTATCATTAAAGATAGTTTGCTGTGTTCATTCATTAAATTACAATCACAGATAC
Source organism: Oncorhynchus gorbuscha (assembly GCF_021184085.1). NCBI lineage: Eukaryota > Metazoa > Chordata > Actinopteri > Salmoniformes > Salmonidae > Oncorhynchus > Oncorhynchus gorbuscha. Next base: position 77,611,503 of record NC_060178.1, on the reverse strand, counting down.
AAATTAAAGGTCTGATTTCTGAGTGACAGTTAGTTCACTAACAACAACACACAGTAACAATTACACACACTGCTAAGGTAACACTACCCCCATAGACGTTTTGTTTTAGGTGCCCTGGTGTCATTTTGAGTGTTCTGCCCATTGGCAGCGGTTGTCACTAGTTACCATAGCCACAAAGTCAAAATGGTCTTTATTGTAAAAATGTATGTATATCTTAATTTAAAGTTAGGGTTAGGCACAGGGTTAGCAGTTTGGTTAAGGCTAGGTAAAACATTTGATTTTAAGAAGATAAATTGTAGAAATGGGAGGGGTTTTTGAATTGTGGCTGTGGTAACTAGTGACGACCATTGTCACCTGTTTGTGAGGAATCCTCAGTCTAGTGCTAGCGTCTCTGTGTGAGTTCAGGAGGCATGTGCCTCTGGCCCAAAGTCCCCCTTAGACAGGCAGTCACAGCCAGACGCCATATTTACTACCTAAAGCTTCTCACAGCCTGTATATATTTTTTTGTATTGTATTCCAGATCCCCATTAGCTGTTGCCAAGGCAGCAGATGCTCTTCCTGGGGTCCAATCACAATGACATACAATAAAACTATACATAACACAACACATTATCACACACTACTCTACCATAACATATCTACAATACATAACACATTATTACACACTAATCTACCATAACATATCTACAATACATAACACATTATTACACACTACTCTACCACAACATATTTACAATACATAACACATTATTACACACTACTCTACCATAACATATCTACAATACATAACACATTATTACACACTAATCTACCATAACATATCTACAATACATAACACATTATTACACACTAATCTACCATAACATATCTACAATACATAACACAACACATTATTACACACTAATCTACCATAACATATCTACAATACATAACACATTATTACACACTACTCTACCTGCTAAATGACTTAAATGTAAATGTAAATAACATATCTACAATACATAACACATTATTACACACTAATCTACCATAACATATCTACAATACATAATACATAACATTATTACACACTAATCTACCATAACATATCTACAATACATAACACATTATTACACACTAATCTACCATAACATATCTACAATACATAACACATGATTACACACTAAACTACCACAACATATTTACAATACATAACACATTATTACACACTACTCTACCATAACATATCTACAATACATAACACATTATTACACACTACTCTACCATAACATATCTACAATACATAACACATTATTACACACTAAACTACCATAACATATCTACAATACATAACACAACACATTATTACACACTACTTTACCATAACATATCTACAATACATAACACATTATTACACACTAAACTACCACAACATATTTACAATACATAACACATTATTACACACTACTCTACCATAACATATCTACAATAACACAACACATTATTACACACTAATCTACCATAACATATCTACAATACATAACACATTATTACACACTAATCTACCATAACATATCTACAATACATAACACAACACATTATTACACACTAATCTACCATAACATATCTACAATACATAACACATTATTACACACTAATCTACCATAACATATCTACTATACATAACACAACACATTATTACACACTAATCTACCATAACATATCTACAATACATAACACATTATTATTACATAACATATCTACAATAATCATTATTACACACATAACATATCTACAATAATACATTAACACAACACATTATTACACATAACACAACATTAATCTACCATAACATATCTACAATACATAACATAACACATTATTACACACTAATCTACCATAACATATCTACAATACATAACACAACACATTATTACACACTAATCTACCATAACATATCTACAATACATAACACATTATTACACACTACTCTACCACAACATATTTACAATACATAATACATTATTACACACTACTCTACCATAACATATCTACAATACATAACACAACACATTATTACACACTAATCTACCATAACATATATACAATACATAACACATTATTACACACTAATCTACCATAACATATCTACAATACATAACACAACACATTATTACACACTAATCTACCATAACATATATACAATACATAACACATTATTACACACTAATCTACCATAACATATCTACAATAAAATACATAACACAACACATTATTACACACTAATCTACCATAACATATCTACAATACATAACACATTATTACACACTAATCTACCATAACATATCTACAATACGTAACACATTATTACACACTAATCTACCATAACATATCTACAATACATAACACAACACATTATTACACACTAATCTACCATAACATATCTACAATACATAACACAACACATTATTACACACTAATCTACCATAACATATCTACAATACATAACACAACACATTATTACACACTAATCTACCATAACATATATACAATACATAACACATTATTACACACTAATCTACCATAACATATCTACAATACATAACACATTATTACACACTAATCTACCATAACATATCTACAATACATAACACAACACATTATTACACACTAATCTACCATAACATATCTACAATACATAACACATTATTACACACTACTCTACCATAACATATCTACAATACACAACACATTATTACACACTACTCTACCATAACATATCTACAATACATAACACAACACATTATTACACACTAATCTACCATAACATATATACAATACATAACACATTATTACACACTAATCTACCATAACATATCTACAATACACAACACATTATTACACACTACTCTACCATAACATATCTACAATACATAACACAACACATTATTACACACTAATCTACCATAACATATCTACAATACATAACACATTATTACACACTACTCTACCATAACATATCTACAATACACAACACATTATTACACACTACTCTACCATAACATATCTACAATACATAACACATTATTACACAGTACTCTACCATAACATATCTACAATACATAACACAACACATTATTACACACTACTCTACCATAACATATCTACAATATATAACACATTATTACACAGTACTCTACCATAACATATCTACAATACATAACACAACACATTATTACACACTAATCTACCATAACATATCTACAATACATAACACATTATTACACACTACTCTACCACAACATATTTACAATACATAACACATTATTACACACTAATCTACCATAACATATCTACAATACATAACACAACACATGATTACACACTAATCTACCATAACATATACACAATGCATAACACAGCACATTATTACACACTACTCTACCATGACATATCTACAATACATAACACAACACATTATTACACACTAATTTACCATAACATATACACAATACATAACGCAACACATTATTACACACTAATCTACCATAACATATCTACAATACATAACATAACATAACACACTACTCTACCATAACATATCTACAATACATAACACAACACATTATTACACACTAATCTACCATAACAAATCTACAATACAATACATAACACAACATATTATTACGCACTAATCTACCATGACATATCTACAATACATAACACATTATTACACACTAATCTACCATAACATATCTACAATACATAACACATTATTACACACTAATCTACCATAACATATCTACAATACACAACACATTATTACACACTACTCTACCATAACATATCTACAATATAATACATAACACAACACATTATTACACACTAATCTACCATAACATATACACAATACATAACACTGCACATGATTACACACTACTCTACCATAACATATCTACAATACATAACACAACACATTATTACACACTAATCTACCATAACATATCTACAATACATAACACATTATTACACACTAATCTACCATAACATATCTACAATACATAACACAACACATTATTACATACTACTCTACCATAACATATCTACAATACATAACACATTATTACACACTAATCTACCATAACATATCTACAATACATAACACAACACATTATTACACACTAATCTACCATAACATATCTACAATACATAACACATTATTACACACTACTCTACCATAACATATCTACAATACATAACACATTATTACACAGTACTCTACCATAACATATCTACAATACATAACACAACACATTATTACACACTACTCTACCATAACATATCTACAATACATAACACAACACATTATTACACACTAATCTACCATAACATATATACAATACATAACACATTATTACACACTAATCTACCATAACATATCTACAATACATAACACATTATTACACACTACTCTACCATAACATATCTACAATACATAACACAACACATTATTACACACTAATCTACCATAACATATATACAATACATAACACATTATTACACACTAATCTACCATAACATATCTACAATACATAACACATTATTACACACTACTCTACCATAACATATCTACAATACATAACACATTATTACACAGTACTCTATCATAACATATCTGCAATACATAACACAACACATTATTACACACTACTCTACCATAACATATCTACAATACATAACACAACACATTATTACACACTAATCTACCATAACATATATACAATACATAACACATTATTACACACTAATCTACCATAACATATCTACAATACACAACACATTATTACACACTACTCTACCATAACATATCTACAATACATAACACAACACATTATTACACACTAATCTACCATAACATATATACAATACATAACACATTATTACACACTAATCTACCATAACATATCTACAATACACAACACATTATTACACACTACTCTACCATAACATATCTACAATACATAACACAACACATTATTACACACTAATCTACCATAACATATATACAATACATAACACATTATTACACACTAATCTACCATAACATATCTACAATACACAACACATTATTACACACTACTCTACCATAACATATCTACAATACATAACACAACACATTATTACACACTAATCTACCATAACATATCTACAATACATAACACATTATTACACACTACTCTACCATAACATATCTACAATACATAACACATTATTACACACTACTCTACCATAACATATCTACAATACATAACACAACACATTATTACACACTACTCTACCATAACATATCTACAATACATAACACATTATTACACATTAATCTACCATAACATATCTACAATACATAACACATTATTACACACTAATCTACCATAACATATCTACAATACATAACACATTATTACACACTAATCTACCATAACATATCTACAATACATAACACAACACATTATTACACACTAATCTACCATAACATATCTACAATACATAACACAACACATTATTACACACTAATCTACCATAACATATCTACAATACACAACACATTATTACACACTAATCTACCATAACATATCTACAATACATAACACATTATTACACACTAATCTACCATAACATATCTACAATACATAACACATTATTACACACTAATCTACCATAACATATCTACAATACATAACACATTATTACACACTAATCTACCATAACATATCTACAATACATAACACATTATTACACACTAATCTACCATAACATATCTACAATACATAACACATTATTACACACTACTCTACCATAACATATCTACAATACAATACATAACACAACACATTATTACACACTAATCTACCATAACATATACACAATACATAACACAGCACATTATTACACACTACTCTACCATGACATATCTACAATACATAACACAACACATTATTACACACTAATTTACCATAACATATACACAATACATAACGCAACACATTATTACACACTAATCTACCATAACATATCTACAATACATAACATAACACAACACACTACTCTACCATGACATATCTACAATACATAACACAACACATTATTACACACTAATCTACCATAACATATCTACAATACATAACACAACACATTATTACACACTACTCTACCACAACATATCTACAATACATAATCAATAATAGAGCAAAATATTAAAATGTATGTGTTTGTGTTAGCATGTATTTGGGAATGTTGTGTGTGTGTGTGTTAGCATGTGTTTGGGAATGCTGTGTGTGTGTGTGTGTGTGTGTGTGTGTGTGTGTGTGTGTGTGTGTGTGTGTGTGTGTGTGTGTGTGTGTGTGTGTGTGTGTGTGTGTGTGTGTGTGTGTGTGTGTGTGTGTGTGTGTGTGTGTGTGTGTGTGTCTGTGTGTGTGTGTGTGTGTTAGCATGTGTTTGGGAATGCATGTGTTTGGGAATGCTGTGTGTGTGTGTTAGCATGTGTTTGGGAATGCTGTGTGTGTGTGTGTGTGTTAGCATGTGTTTGGGAATGCTGTGTGTGTGTGTTAGCATGTGTTTGGGAATGCTGTGTGTGTGTGTGTGTGTGTTAGCATGTGTTTGGGAATGCTGTGTGTGTGTGTTAGCATGTGTTTGGGAATGCTGTGTGTGTGTGTGTGTGTGTGTGTGTGTGTGTGTGTGTGTGTGTGTGTGTGTGTGTGTGTGTGTGTGTGTGTGTGTGTGTGTGTGTGTGTGTGTGTGTGTGTGTGTGTGTGTGTGTGTGTGTGTGTGTGTGTGTGTTAGCATGTGTTTGGGAATGCTGTGTGTGTTTGTGCCTCTTCACAGTCCCAGCTGTTTCATAAGGTGTAGTTGTATCTTTTCTTTTCAGATTTTACTGCTTGACTGAGTTAATTGACGTGGAATAAAGTTCCATGTAGTCATGGCTCTATGTAGTACTGAGTGTTTCCTGGAGTCTGTTCTGGACTTCTGGTGACATGTCTTGTGGGGTAGGTATGGGCGTCTGAACTGTGTGCTAGTCGCTTAAACAGACAGCTCGTGATTTCAACATGACAATACCTCACAAAGACAAGCAGTGATGCAGTCAATCTACTCCACCCTGAGCCAGGAGAGATTGACATCAATACTGGCTCTTGGTGTACAGCCATGCTGCTCTGTTCTGGGCCAATTGTAATTTGCCTATGTCCCCCTTTGTAGCACTTGATCATATGACTGGACAATAGCCCAGGTGTGACAAACCTAGGGCCTGTAGGACTTGATCATATGACTGGACAATAGCCCAGATGTGACAAACCCAGGGCCTGTAGGACTTGGCCATATGACTGGACAATAGCCCAGGTGTGACAAACCTAGGGCCTGTAGGACTTGGCCATATGACTGGACAATAGCCCAGGTGTGACAAACCCAGGGCCTGTAGGACTTGGCCATATGACTGGACAATAGCCCAGGTGTGACAAACCTAGGGCCTGTAGGACTTGGCCATATGACTGGACAATAGCCCAGGTGTGACAAACCTAGGGCCTGTAGGACTTGGCCATATGACTGGACAATAGCCCAGGTGTGACAAACCCAGGGCCTGTAGGACTTGGCCATATGACTGGACAATAGCCCAGGTGTGACAAACCTAGGGCCTGTAGGACTTGGCCATATGACTGGACAATAGCCCAGGTGACAAACCCAGGGCCTGTAGGACTTGGCCATATGACTGGACAATAGCCCAGGTGTGACAAACCTAGGGCCTGTAGGACTTGGCCATATGACTGGACAATAGCCCAGGTGTGACAAACCCAGGGCCTGTAGGACTTGGCCATATGACTGGACAATAGCCCAGGTGTGACAAACCTAGGGCCTGTAGGACTTGGCCATATGACTGGACAATAGCCCAGGTGACAAACCCAGGGCCTGTAGGACTTGATCATATGACTGGACAATAGCCCAGGTGTGACAAACCCAGGGCCTGTAGGACTTGGCCATATGACTGGACAATAGCCCAGGTGTGACAAACCCAGGGCCTGTAGGACTTGGCCAAATGACTGGACAATAGCCCAGGTGTGACAAACACAGGGCCTGTAGGACTTGATCATATGACTGGACAATAGCCCAGGTGTGACAAACCTAGGCCTGTAGGACTTGATCATATGACTGGACAATAGCCCAGGTGACAAACCCAGGGCCTGTAGGACTTGATCATATGACTGGACAATAGGCCAGGTGTGACAAACCCAGGGCCTGTAGGATTTGATCATATGACTGGACAATAGCCCAGGTGACAAACCCAGGGCCTGTAGGACTTGATCATATGACTGGACAATAGCCCAGGTGACAAACCCAGGGCCTGTAGGACTTGATCATATGACTGGACAATAGCCCAGGGTGACAAACCCAGGGCCTGTAGGACTTGATCATATGACTGGACAATAGCCCAGGTGACAAACCCAGGGCCTGTAGGACTTGATCATATGACTGGACAATAGCCCAGTGTGACAAACCCAGGGCCTGTAGGACTTGATCATATGACTGGACAATAGCCCAGGTGTGACAAACCCAGGGCCTGTAGGACTTGATCATATGACTGGACAATAGCCCAGGTGACAAACCCAGGGCCTGTAGGACTTGATCATATGACTGGACAATAGCCCAGGTGACAAACCCATGACTGGACTTGATCATAGCTGGACCAGGTGACAAACCCAGGGCCTGTAGGACCTGATCATATGACTGGACAATAGCCCAGGTGACAAACCCAGGGCCTGTAGGACCTGATCATATGACTGGACAATAGCCCAGGTGACAAACCCAGGGCCTGAAGGACTTGATCATATGACTGGACAATAGCCCAGGTGACAAACCCAGGGCCTGTAGGACCTGATCATATGACTGGACAATAGCCCAGGTGACAAACCCAGGGCCTGAAGGACTTGATCATATGACTGGACAATAGCCCAGGTGACAAACCCAGGGCCTGTAGGACCTGATCATATGACTGGACAATAGCCCAGGTGACAAACCCAGGGCCTGTAGGACCTGATCATATGACTGGACAATAGCCCAGGTGACAAACCCAGGGCCTGATCATAGGTGACTGGACAAAGCCCAGGTGACAAACCCAGGGCCTGTAGGACCATATGATCATATGACTGGACAATAGCCCAGGTGACAAACCCAGGGCCTGTAGGACCTGATCATATGACTGGACAATAGCCCAGGTGACAAACCCAGGGCCTGTAGGACCTGATCATATGACTGGACAATAGCCCAGGTGACAAACCCAGGGCCTGTAGGACCTGATCATATGACTGGACAATAGCCCAGGTGACAAACCCAGGGCCTGTAGGACCTGATCATATGACTGGACAATAGCCCAGGTGACAAACCCAGGGCCTGTAGGACCTGATCATATGACTGGACAACAGCCCAGGTGACAAACCCAGGGCCTGTAGGACTGATCATGTGACTGGACAATTGTGACAAACCCAGGGCCTTAGGACTTGATCATATGACTGGACAATAGCCCAGGTGACAAACCCAGGGCCTGTAGGACTTGATCATATGACTGGACAATAGCCCAGGTGACAAACCCAGGGCCTGTAGGACTTGATCATATGACTGGACAATAGCCCAGGTGTGACAAACCCAGGGCCTGTAGGACTTGGCCATATGACTGGACAATAGCCCAGGTGTGACAAACCCAGGGCCTGTAGGACTTGATCATATGACTGGACAATAGCCCAGGTGTGACAAACCCAGGGCCTGTAGGACTTGATCATATGACTGGACAATAGCCCAGGTGACAAACCCAGGGCCTGTAGGACTTGATCATATGACTGGACAATAGCCCAGGTGACAAACCCAGGGCCTGTAGGACCTGATCATATGACTGGACAATAGCCCAGGTGACAAACCCAGGGCCTGTAGGGCCTGATCATATGACTGGACAATAGCCCAGGTGACAAACCCAGGGCCTGTAGGTCCTGATCATATGACTGGACAATAGCCCAGGTGACAAACCCAGGGCCTGTAGGACCTGATCATATGACTGGACAATAGCCCAGGTGACAAACCCAGGGCCTGTAGGACCTGATCATATGACTGGACAATAGCCCAGGTGACAAACCCAGGGCCTGTAGGACCTGATCATATGACTGGACAATAGCCCAGGTGACAAACCCAGGGCCTGTAGGACCTGATCATATGACTGGACAATAGCCCAGGTGACAAACCCAGGGCCTGTAGGACCTGATCATATGACTGGACAACCTTCCAGGTGACAAACCCAGGGCCTGTAGGACCTGATCATATGACTGGACAATTAGCCCAGGTGACAAACCCAGGGCCTGTAGGACCTGATCATATGACTGGAAGCCCAGGTGACAAACCCAGGGCCTGTAGGACCTGATCATATGACTGGACAATAGCCCAGGTGACAAACCCAGGGCCTGTAGGACCTGATCATATGACTGGACAATAGCCCAGGTGACAAACCCAGGGCCTGTAGGACCTGATCATATGACTGGACAATAGCCCAGGTGACAAACCCAGGGCCTGAAGGACTTGTTTTGTTGATAGCGATGTCAAGAAAGCAGAGTAGTGCTTTATCACAGACAGACCACTCCCCATCTTAGCTAATGTTTGTTGTATAAATATGTTTTGACCATGACAGTCTCCTCAACTTGCTACATTTCCACATTATTCATTACAAGATTTAGTTCAGTGTTTAGGTTTTATTGAATAATTTGTCCCAAATCTGATGCTTAAAGTTTTTGAAATATGTAGGACCAGCTTATTTCTCGTCACCCACTCTGCTCTTTGTTAAGTGCTGCAGTGATTTCACATGCTGTGGTACCTGACAATCACGCAGGATATGATGATGAAGAGCTGCTGCTCTGACCTATAACCCTGCCATGTGACTAGGGAGAGCAGGAAGTTCAGCGTGGCTTCAAATCAGTGACTTTGCCCATGTGTACTGCAAACACATTCTGCTAGATATATGCTAGTTAGTGTTGTCAGGCTAGCTACAGTAGTGTCATTGAAAAGATCCCTGTGGTGGTCCGTGGGAGACCCCCCTCACCATCTGTGTAATTTCCTCCAACCTTCCATCCTATTTCAGTGGTTTATAAGAACATTTGTTTTGCCGACCTCCAATGAAAAGAGAACTAACTTTGATGACACCACAATTAATCAGGCCGGTAGACAGACAGCTAAAAGAGGAGATATTGACTTCATTAAGGATAATGTATTATGTCATTAAGTCAGCAGGGTCACCTTGCGTATCATACACACGCCCGCTAATATACTGGCATTTTCCCCAAATAAGATACATTCAGATATGAGAGATCAAGCTGATTAGAAAATGCCTCATCCACAGAGACATGCAGGACTGCTGCCAGATAGAGGGATGGGGAAAGAAGGAGAGAGAGAGAGACCGAGAGAGAGAGAGGGCAAAAGAGGGAGAGAGAGAGAGAGAGAGAGAGAGAGGGCGAGAGAGAGAGAGAGAGAGAGAGAGGGAAGGGATAGCCAGAGAGAGAGAGAGAGAGGGAAAGAGAGAGAGGGAAGAGATAGCCAGAGAAAGAGAGAGAGAGAGGGAAGGGATAGCCAGAGAAAGAGAGAGAGAGGGAAAGAGGGAGAGAGAGGGAAGGGATAGCCAGAGAAAGAGAGAGAGAGAGAGGGAGGGGAAGAGAGAACCGTTAAATATCATGCCTTATCGGGGAGCAGATTGATTTGCGCGGGCAATTTAATAATGATTATTTTACTCTAATCTACGAAGACTAACGCTCCCACCTAAATGACTTTATGCTGAGAGCAGAATACTATGTGGAGCCTCATTCTTTATCCTGCTTAATGGTGTTGTAAGCGTTCAAACCACAGAACACAATGGGAGAAAACACGTATTTTTCCTCAGGAGGATTGGGGAGGGGGGGGGCTAGTACTGCAGATTTTTTCAGACACACATGAGGGTAGTTATATGATTTAGGGATTGATATAGTAAACTATAATGTAGTGATTCATATAGGGAGTAATATAATGATATGAAAAGATTGATATTATTGGACTATGTGTTTAATACCAATGGAGTCTAACGCGCTCAGGTGTGCAAGACACGACAAAGCTAAACAATGTAGTAGCTTTCTATTTGGGTCACTGTCCAATTCCCAATCATTACAAGGTCTCTCCCTCTCTCTAACCACTCTCTTCACTCAGTACAACTCCCTCTGGAGTACTGAGAGGTGTAGGACTACCAGGTCTCTCCCTCTCTCTCTCCTCTCAGTACAACTCCCTCTGGAGTATTGAGAGGTGTAGGACTACCAGGTCTCTCCCTCTCTCTAACCTCTCTCTCTTCCCTCAGTACAACTCCCTCTGGAGTACTGAGAGGTGTAGGACTACCAGGTCTCTCCCTCTCTCTAACCTCTCTCTCTCCTCTCAGTACAACTCCCTCTGGAGTACTGAGAGGTGTAGGACTACCAGGTCTCTCCCTCTCTCTAACCTCTCTCTCTCCTCTCAGTACAACTCCCTCTGGAGTATTGAGAGGTGTAGGACTACCAGGTCTCTCCCTCTCTCTAAACTCTCTCTCTTCCCTCAGTACAACTCCCTCTGGATTATTGAGAGGTGTAGGACTACCAGGTCTCTCCCTCTCTCTAAACTATCTCTCTCCTCTCAGTACAACTCCCCCTGGAGTACTGAGAGGTGTAGGACTACCAGGTCTCTCCCTCTCTCTAACCTTTCTCTCTTCCCTCAGTACAACTCCCTCTGGAGTATTGAGAGGTATAGGACTACCAGGTCTCTCCCTCTCTCTAACCTCTCTCTCTCCTCTCAGTACAACTCCCTCTGGAGTATTGCGAGGTGTAGGACTACCACGTCTCTCTCTAGCCTGCAAACTTGCTGCTAGTTGTGTTTTTCTGGGGTCCGTGATTATCGGCAGTTTCTCATCCGGTGGAGGCTCCAGTCATTTGTCATGATTATTGGGGAGTTCTCGCCTGTTGTTGGCAGCTGCAGATCAATGGCTCTGTGGTGTGGACTCTCCCTCTGCTCTGCCCTGTCTGTCCAAGAGGCTGGCCAACATAGCCTTCCCTTTCTAAATGATGCCCTCTCTCGTTATCCATCCACTCTCTTTCTTTTCTCCTCTCCTTCTGCCTCTCTTTCTCCCCCTCTCCCTCCTCCCCCCAGTAAAAACAAGATACCTCTCTAATCATCACTTTACAATCTCTCTCCAGTCTCTGAATCAAGCCCTTCTTCAGCACTGTACTTACTGTACACTCTACTCCAGGGTGAGACAGGGTATGCAGTTCACCCAGAGAACATATCATTTTGTCATCATCTGTAATAATAACTTCTCTCTCTGCATAACTCAATCTCACCAGGTGGCGATGTAGTTAATGGCTCTTTAAATCTGACCGTTTATATTTGTATAAAATGATGGCGTAATTTAACTTTTTTTTTTAAAGACAGAGACCTTAATTATGTAGCTAGATCTTAATGAGGAATAAATTATGTCCGGACTAATTACTTATAAATGTGACGACACAGATCATGGAGCTTGATGTATCACGTACTACAAGGCGCATTTTACAACTACAGGGCTTTCAGAAAATATATTCTGCTCATACTGAGATGTGCAGTACAGTATGCCTTTAGTAACTGTTATGTGTACTTGTACACTCTTATACACAGCGTGTACAAAACATTAGGAACACCTGCTCTTTCCATGACACGGATCAGGTGAATCCAGGTGAAAGCTATGATCCCTTATTAATGACACCTGTTAAATCCACTTCAATCAGTGTAGATGAAGGGGAGGAGAGAGTTTAAAGAAGGATTTTTAAGCCTTGAGACAATTGAGACATGGATTGTGTATGTGTCCCATTCAGAGAGTGAATGGGCAAGACAAAAGATTTAAGTGCCTTTGAACGGGGTATGGTAGTGGGTGCCAGGCGCACCAGTTTGAGTGTGTCAAGAACTGCAACGATGCTGGTATTTTAATGCTTAACAATTTTCTGTGCATATCAAGAATGGTCCACCACCCAAAGGACATCCAGCCAACTTGACACAACTGTGGGAAGCATTGGAGTCAACATGGGCTAGCATCTCTGCGGAATGCTTTCGACACCTTGTGGAGTCCATGACCTGACGAACTGAGGCAGTTACCTACATATCCAAATGTACTATTATATTCTATTGGGTAGAACACCAAACTCTATCAGCACAAATACAAAACAGAAGGCCTATAAATATGCAACAAAAGCCCCTGGGTTGGCTTACAGAATGGCATTGATTGGATACATACATAAAAGAATCTAGCTAGCTTACAAAGAATAACAACAAAAAAATATCTAGTTAACAGAAGAAAGGAAGACAAAATAAGGACAAAAGAAGGACAGAAGAAAAAGGAAAAGAAAGAGGACAACAAAGTGAAACAGTCAGCACTTCTATTGCAACTTCGTATTTCGTCGTCCTAACGTAGTCTACACTGCTATCTGCCCAGCAGCTAGCCAGCTAGCAAACGTCCACCGTCTACCGAATAGCAGCACTGTAGAAACTATTACACTCAACTGAACGACTTGATTAGTGTAGTGTTAGCTAGCTACATAGTTGTCTTTGCTGTCTTCGTATCCAAGATAATTGTGTAGTTTAGAGCGTGTAGTCTTAGAGTGATTATCTTAATTTACCGAGGTTAGCTAGCCAGCTATTTGTCGTCCTTAACGTAGGAGACTCTGCTAGCTAGCCAACAGCTAGCCAACGTCTACTGAATAGAACTTCCGCACTCAACAACCCGGTCGCATTCCGCTTCGCTCCACAGGTAGTATCACATTTTTCATTTTATTTCTTTACAGCACAACGGTTTGATTTGTTTGATCGTAGCTAGCTACATAGCTAGCTACATAGCCGTCTGTGTATCAAAGATAATTGTGTAGTCTAGAGCGATTTTCTAGGTTAGCTAGCCAGCTATTGTCGTTCTTTTAACGCAACGTAACGTAATCAACACTGCTAGCTAGCCAGCTAGCCCCGAATAGCAGCACTGTAGAAACTATTACACTCAACGGAACGACTTGATTAGTGTAGTGTCAACAACGCAGCCACTGCCAGCTAGCCTACAAAGTCAACAACGCAGCCACTGCCAGCTAGCCTACTTCAGCAGTACTGTATCATTTTAATAATTTTAGTCAATAAGATTCTTGCTACGTAAGCTTAACTTTCTGAACATTCGAGACGTGTAGTCCACTTGTCATTCCAATCTCCTTGCATTAGCGTAGCCTCTTCTGTAGCCTGTCAACTATGTGTCTGTCTATCCCTGTTCTCTCCTCTCTGCACAGACCATACAAACGCTCCACACCGCGTGGCCGCTGCCACCCTAATCTGGTGGTCCCAGCGCGCACGACCCACGTGGAGTTCCAGGTCTCCGGTAGCCTCTGGAACTGCCGATCTGCGGCCAACAAGGCAGAGTTCATCTCAGCCTATGCCTCCCTCCAGTCCCTCGACTTCTTGGCACTGACAGAAACATGGATCACCACAGATAACACTGCTACTCCTACTGCTCTCTCTTCGTCCGCCCACGTGTTCTCGCACTCCCCGAGAGCTTCTGGTCAGCGGGGTGGTGGCATCGGGATCCTTATCTCTCCCAAGTGGTCATTCTCTCTTTCTCCCCTTACCCATCTGTCTATCGCCTCCTTTGAATTTCATGCTGTCACAGTTACCAGCCCTTTCAAGCTTAACATCCTTATCATTTATCGCCCTCCAGGTCCCCTCGGAGAGTTCATCAATGAGCTTGATGCATTGATAAGCTCCTTTCCTGAGGACGGCTCACCTCTCACAGTTCTGGGCGACTTTAACCTCCCCACGTCTACCTTTGACTCATTCCTCTCTGCCTCCTTCTTTCCACTCCTCTCCTCTTTTGACCTCACCCTCTCACCTTCCCCCTACTCACAAGGCAGGCAATACGCTCGACCTCATCTTTACTAGATGCTGTTCTTCCACTAACCTCATTGCAACTCCCCTCCAAGTCTCCGACCACTACCTTGTATCCTTTTCCCTCTCGCTCTCATCCAACACTTCCCACACTGCCCCTACTCGGATGGTATCGCGCCGTCCCAACCTTCGCTCTCTCTCCCCCGCTACTCTCTCCTCTTCCATCCTATCATCTCTTCCCTCTGCTCAAACCTTCTCCAACCTATCTCCTGATTCTGCCTCCTCAACGCTCCTCTCCTCCCTTTCTGCATCCTTTGACTCTCTATGTCCCCTATCTTCCAGGCCGGCTCGGTCCTCCCCTCCCGCTCCGTGGCTTGACGACTCATTGCGAGCTCACAGAACAGGGCTCCGGGCAGCCGAGCGGAAATGGAGGAAAACTCGCCTCCCTGCGGACCTGGCATCCTTTCGCTCCCTCCTCTCTACATTTTCCTCCTCTGTCTCTGCTGCTAAAACCACTTTCTACCACTCTAAATTTCAAGCATCTGCCTCTAACCCTAGGAAGCTCTTTGCCACCTTCTCCTCCCTCCTGAATCCTCCTCCCCCCCCCCTCCTCCCTCTCTGCAGATGACTTCGTCAACCATTTTGAAAAGAAGGTCGACGACATCCGATCCTCGTTTGCTAAGTCAAACGACACTGCTGGTTCTGCTCACACTGCCCTACCCTGTGCTCTGACCTCTTTCTCCCCTTTCTCTCCAGATGAAATCTCGCGTCTTGTGACGGCCGGCCGCCCAACAACCTGCCCGCTCGACCCTATCCCCTCCTCTCTTCTCCAGACCATTTCCGGAGACCTTCTCCCTTACCTCACCTCGCTCATCAACTTATCCCTGACCGCTGGCTACGTCCCTTCCGTCTTCAAGAGAGCGAGAGTTGCACCCCTTCTGAAAAAACCTACACTCGATCCCTCCGATGTTAACAACTACAGACCAGTATCCCTTCTTTCTTTTCTCTCCAAAACTCTTGAACGTGCCGTCCTTGGTCAGCTCTCCCGCTATCTCTCTCAGAATGACCTTCTTGATCCAAATCAGTCAGGTTTCAAGACTAGTCATTCAACTGAGACTGCTCTTCTCTGTATCACGGAGGCGCTCCGCACCGCTAAAGCTAACTCTCTCTCCTCTGCTCTCATCCTTCTAGACCTATCGGCTGCCTTCGATACTGTGAACCATCAGATCCTCCTCTCCACCCTCTCCGAGTTGGGCATCTCTGGCGCTGCCCACGCTTGGATTGCGTCCTACCTGACAGGTCGCTCCTACCAGGTGGCGTGGCGAGAATCTGTCTCCTCACCACGTGCTCTCACCACTGGTGTCCCCCAGGGCTCTGTTCTAGGCCCTCTCCTATTCTCGCTATACACCAAGTCACTTGGCTCTGTCATAACCTCACATGGTCTCTCCTATCATTGCTATGCAGACGACACACAATTAATCTTCTCCTTTCCCCCTTCTGATGACCAGGTGGCGAATCGCATCTCTGCATGTCTGGCAGACATATCAGTGTGGATGACGGATCACCATCTCAAGCTGAACTTCGGCAAGACGGAGCTGCTCTTCCTCCCGGGGAAGGACTGCCCGCTCCATGATCTCGCCATCACGGTTGACAACTCCATTGTGTCCTCCTCCCAGAGCACTAAGAACCTTGGCATGATCCTGGACAACACCCTGTCGTTCTCAACTAACATCAAGGCGGTGGCCCGTTCCTGTAGGTTCATGCTCTACAACATCCGCAGAGTACGACCCTGCCTCACACAGGAAGCGGCGCAGGTCCTAATCCAGGCACTTGTCATCTCCCGTCTGGATTACTGCAACTCGCTGTTGGCTGGGCTCCCTGCCTGTGCCATTAAACCCCTACAACTCATCCAGAACGCCGCAGCCCGTCTAGTGTTCAACCTTCCCAAGTTCTCTCACGTCACCCCGCTCCTCCGCTCTCTCCACTGGCTTCCAGTTGAAGCTCGCATCCGCTACAAGACCATGGTGCTTGCCTACGGAGCTGTGAGGGGAACGGCACCTCAGTACCTCCAGGCTCTGATCAGGCCCTACACCCAAATAAGGGCACTGCGTTCATCCACCTCTGGCCTGCTCGTCTCCCTACCACTGAGGAAGTACAGTTCCCGCTCAGCCCAGTCAAAACTGTTCGCTGCTCTGGCTCCCCAATGGTGGAACAAACTCCCTCACGACGCCAGGACAGCGGAGTCAATCACCACCTTCCGGAGACACCTGAAACCCCACCTCTTTAAGGAATACTTAGGATAGGATAAAGTAATCCTTCTCACCCCCTCCCCCTTAAAATATTTAGATGCACTATTGTAAAGTGGCTGTCCCACTGGATGTCATAAGGTGAATGCACCGCACCAATTTGTAAGTCGCTCTGGATAAGAGCGTCTGCTAAATGACTTAAATGTAAATGTAAATGTAAAAGTGTACAGTGTATAGACATGAGAACAATCAACACCACCACCTCACCTCTCTCTCTCTCTCTCTCTCTCTCTCTCTCTCTCTCTCTCTCTCTCTCTCTCTCTCTCTCTTCTCTTCTCTCTTCTCTTCTTCTTCTCTTCTCTTCTCTTCTCTTCTCTTCTCTTCTCTTCTCTTCTCTTCTCTTCTCTTCTCTTCTCTTCTCTTCTCTTCTTCTTCTCTTCTCTTCTCTTCTCTTCTCTTCTCTTCTCTTCTCTCTTCTCTTCTCTCTCTCTCTTCTCTCTCTTCTCTCCTTCCTCTCCTCTCCTCTCTCTCTCTCTCTCTCTCTCTCTCTCTCTCTCTCTCTCTCTCTCTCTCTCTCTCTCTCTCTCTCTCCTCTCCTCTCCTCTCCTCTCCTCTCCTCTCTCTCTCTCTCCTCTCCTCTCCTCCATCCTCTCTGGCTGTGGAATTAAAGTGAAGTGCCTTTCACACAAGGTCAAGACTAGACAGAGAGACAGGACAGGCCTTATTGAATCTATTTATTCCACCAGTCCATCTAAATGCTCTGGTCAGGGATGCTTCTCTAGGCTGTAATAATAGTCAGCCCCGACTCGTCTTTGTAATGAGCCCTTCAAGTGGGATCAAGGAAATACTCAATTACATTTTTGTACAGTACAGTATGTGTCTGTCGGCCTGTCTGCATATATTGTCATTTCATTATCCCAACACTTCAGAGCGGGCAAAGCTGGTTGAGATGACGTTGTTACAACCTGTTTACAACTAATGAAGTTATAGGGACATCCTTTCAATGACATTGGTTGTAATGATGTCATTTCGACCACATTTATAGAGTATTAGGAGACCGTAGTTGGATGAAGTGCTCAAGAGAACTGCACAGTGTATAGTATAGAGTTTGAAAGACACCTCTCCACACACCTCTCCCCACCTAGTTCCACTACTCTAGTACTCCTCCAAAGCCACCCAGATAGAGAGACAGTGAGCAGGAGGACTGATGAGTTTCACCACCTCACCAAGCCTCTGTGTCTTCACCAGGCTACCTAATTGACGGCTGGGCCTGTTCCTCTGTCCCACACAATCTCCCTTCACGCCTATCCTGCTGCCACACACCTACCTCTCTGTGGCACCCTGCTCACTGCTCTTCTCCCTCTCTCTCAACCATTCTTCTTTTCCTCCTTTTCTCTCTCTCTCCCCATATCTCACTACCTTTCTTCCCAGCCGTATCCTTTCTTCTTCCTTTCCTTCTCTCCATTCTCCTCTAAGTGTTGGCTTGGCTGAGCAGAGCTGACAGGCGGATTCCTTTGGTTTTTGCCGTATTAAAGCCACTTTCCCGCTCTGACAGCCTGCTCTCTCCTGCCACCTCATAGCTCCGGCTTCACACTTCTCTGGGCAGCCACTGCCTTCTGACAGACCACTGTCACTTCCCATCATGCTCTCTGCTGATCGACCCCCCCTCCTCCACTCCCTCCTCCACCAGGCTCACAGGGGCCCACTTTCCTTGCAGTGCAATTATTTTTTTTGACAAGCCATCCATCAGCCTTAACTTTAAAAGCACTTTCCACTGATATCCATTGTTAAGCTCCCCCAGCCTTTTCGCTGCTCTCCTCTCGACAGAGCTTGCATGAGAGAATATGATATCAGACATCCTCGGGAACCTACCAAACCATGTAAATTTACTTTGTTCTCAGGCTATGTTTCCAATTTCACGTCCAATTTTTCGGTACATTATGCGTAGTTGTTGTGCCTAATATGATGTTGTCAAAGCCTATTACAGTTTGCCGCCTTGCTGGGCTCTTAAAAACAGGTTACAATTTGTATTCTGTGTGTGAAGGGGAAGGGGAAGGGGAGCAGCGAAACTCCGTCTGAAGTCGAGCTGAATCTTATTAAAATTATGTGTTCACTTCTCACATTCTCCGGACGGAGCAATTTGCAGGCATTAGCAAAGACACATATGAAAATGTCAACTAATGTCAACTAATGACGAGGAAAAGCAAAGGAAAGGCAGCGCATCTCTGTGAGTCAATAAGACCGCTCCCTCTCTCTGCTGGCTCTCTGCTGGTGACACAAATTTGATGGTAATCTAAGGAAATGAATAAGGAGGAAACCCACTAGCCGTTTGAATGGGAATTTTGTCCTGCGCTTGAATCGTTTGGCGCTGGCTCCTCTTCCACTTGGCCTAGATCTAGGGACCGCTAGACGAAACGAGGGCATGTCAACAAAACCCCTCGCCCATCAGTCCTGTCTGGTGCTCTCAAACGGCATGCATTACATGTGCATAATGAAGTGTTCACATTATGCACAGCCCAAATGACACTGTGTGTGTATATGTGTATGTTTGTGTGTGTTTGCATTATGCACAGCCCAAACGACACTGCTTTGCATGACCAACGCCACATCCCTCCTCCCTTAGAGCAATATGAGCCTGTGTCTGTGTGTCATCAATCAAATGGAAGTAAGAGCTACTTATTCATGCTGCAAAACACTGCACAATGACTAGATGCTACATTCATTATGATACATTTACTGTGATAAATTCAAAAAGAGGGGGAATGACTATATCTTTTGTAAGATTCTACTGTCTTGGGCACAATATACTAATAACGTTGTTCCTTTAACATTGACAATCTGTGACCAACCTTCAAAGCTGCACTTAGCACTACTTTGACAATCCGGAAAATAATAATTAATATGCTCTGTAATTCAATTAGGAGGCCATTAGCTTGTCAAGCTCATTACACAGGAAGGGCATGCAGAAACAAGATGGCCGACAAGGCTGTGATTTCAATGTCACTGGTAAACTAACTTCATAATGACAATGTCTTAGTGGCTCAATATTGCCAGGAAAGTTGTATAGCCGGCAGAAGCACGGATTGCCTGACGACTCAAACTGAATTCCTCCGCTGCTCTATATTCGCTACATACACTGCCTTCAGAAAGTATTCATACCCCTTGACTTATACCACATTTTGTTGTGTTACAGCCTGAATTCAAAATGGATTCAATTGATATTTCTTCTCACCCATCTACACACAATACGTGCTTCTACATCTGCATTGCTTGCTGTTTGGGGTTTTAGGCTGGGTTTCTGTATAGCACTTTGTGACATCTGCTGATGTAAAAAGGGCTTTTTAAATACATTTGATTGATTGATTGATTGATTGATTGATTGATTGATTGATTGATTGATTGATTGATGTATACCCCATAATGACAAACTGAAAACATGTTTTCAGAAATGTTTGCAAATTTCTTGAAAATTAAATACAGAAATATCTCATTTACATAAGTATTCACACCCCTGAGTCAATACTTTGTAGAAGCACCTTTGGCAGTGATTACAGCTGTTAGTCTTTCTGAGTATGTCTAAAAATGCTTTCCATACCTGGATTGTGCAAACTTTACCCATTATTCTTTTCAAAATTCTTCAAGCTTTGTCAAATGTGTTGTTGATCATTGCTAGACAACCATTTTCAGGTCTTACCATAGATTTTCAAGTAGATTTCAGTAAAAAAATGTAACTCGGCCATTAACGAACACTCACTGTCTTCTTGGTAAGCAACCCCATTGTAGATTTGCCCTTGTGTTTTAGGTTATCCTCTTGCTGAAAGGGGAATTAATCTCACAGTGTCTGGTGGAAAGCAGACTGAACCAGGTTTTCCTCTAGGATTTTGCCTGTGCTTAGCTCCATTTCATGAATTTTTTATCCTGAAAAACTCACCAGTCCTTATCAATTACAAGCATACCCATAACATGATGCATTACTCAGTAATGTGTGGTATTGGATTTGAACCAAATATAATACTTTGTATCAGGACAAAGGTATTTTTACTCTGTCAGTCAATTAGGTTAGTATTGTGGAGTAACTACAATGTTTTTGATCCATCCTCAGTTTTAGTTTTCTACCATCACAGCCATTAAACTATGTCACTATTTCAAAGTCACCATTGGCCTCATGGTGAAATCCATGAGCGGTTTCCTTCCTCTCTGGCAATTGAGTAAGGAAGGACGCCAGTATTTCTGTTGTGACTGGTTGAATTGATACACAATCCAAAGTGCAATTTATAAATTCACCATGCTCAAAGGGATATTCAATGTCTGCTTTTTTTACACATCTACCAATAAGTGCCCTTCTTTGCAAGGCACTGGAAAACCTCCCTGGTCTTATCTGTGTTTGAAATTCACTGCTCAACTTTCCACAGATATCCATTAATTGTATATGTGGGGTAGAGAGATCAGGTAGTCATTCAAGAATCATGTTAACCACTATTATTGCACACAGAGTGAATCCATGCATCTTATTATGTGACTTGTTAAGCACATTTTTAACTCCTGAACTTATTTAGGCCATAAAGAATGGGGTGAATACTTACTGATTCAACACATTTCAGCCTTGAATTTTTTATTAATTTGTAATAAATAAATAAACATTATTCCACTTTGACATTATGGGGATTTGTGTGTAGGCCAGTTACTTAACAAATCTCAATAAAAAAAGAAATCACCGTGGGCGTGGCTAAGACTGTGGCAGTCACACAATTTAGTCAACCGGTGATTGTCAAGCAAATAACTGTCAGTCTCACAGTAATTTACAATTAATTAACAAACACATGTAGCATCTCCTGGCTTCTACACATAGCCTACAAGCCACTGATGAAGACCTATGAAACATCTACATTTTAAAAGTCTAATAAATCCATCTAATATAGCCTACACCTTAACAACAAATACATTATTTAATTTAGACAGGTCTAAAGATGCATGATATGAAAAACATGTAGTATATTTCAGAAGAACAGAATAGCATACTATTTTCCTTGTTAGTCCCTGATCTGGCTATGCCATATGGCTGTGGGCTACACTAGTTCATTAGCAGACCAGATCAGCTTAGAATTATGTGGCATTATGTTATAGTATGAAGAATACAATTGACAAAGCTGAACAAAATCTAAAATATATTTTCGATTTGAGGGAGTGTGCACATACTGCTATTCTTTGCTGAGCAGTTAACAAAGAAATAGGTACTTATATATAGTGAATTGATAGTTATTAATGGAACTTTAGTCGATCTACAAACATCGGGCTATATGTTTTGATTTTAATACATTGTAAGGCTGCATGATGAGACTAATGATGATTTGAAAAAAGTCGCTTGAAAGGCATGAGCTCTGCTTAGTTTTTTGAACAGCCTGTACACTACATCAGTCACTCATACACAATTTGACAAGCCCTTGATAATGCCTAGAATTTCACGGTGGCATCCCCTTTGTCTGGGCAGAATGCACCCTAAAAAAGTCCATGCCTTTTGTGGCCAGTGGCTGCTGTGCCCTTCTCCCTGAGTACTGAGTGCTCCAAATCACCGCTTGCTCACATGGCTCGCCATCATGTGATCAGGGCTTTCTCACAGGCTGCAAGTGAAGACAGACACATTGGGGCTGCAACTGCGCGCGTCCTTAACAAATTCTGAACTGTCCACATTTACTTTTTGTCAGCCAACAAGATGAGTAGGCCTAACGAACAGCAAAAGCACTAGCCTATGTCAATCTACTGTCCCCCATAGTACAAACGTTGACCTATTCTGTGCGAGAAATAAATATTCCAAACATAGTCTGGGACAGTTGTGGGATGCGATAGATCCCAAATGAATACAACCACTAGCATCAAGAAAAATGTTTACGCAATGTGGCTGACGCAACAGATCAGAAAATTTACCTTAAAATGTTGCTAAACTATTAGGCTGTTTCTTCACATTATAAGCGCAGCAATGTGCACATGGTAGCAGGCTATAAGTGCGAATGTTCCATTAACGGAAAACACCATTATCAAAAGTGACCACAAATACAATTATGCATGTTATGCTTTTATTATAAAGGGGCATTTTTATTGAGAATTTTATCTTCCTCAAACTTGAAACTCATGCACTGCTTATGTATCACAGTTAGGCTCTACACCCCTTGTAAAGCGGATTCATGTGCTTAAATTTAAGAAGTTATTTGGCCACTTAGTTGTGATACAAACCTTATATGTCATGTTTTGTCATTGGTTATCATGTCTTGTCTCTGTGCTTCCCTTCTATTCGTTTCCCTCTGCTGGTCTTATTAGGTTCTTTCCCTCTTTCTCTCCCTCTCTCGCTCTCTCTCTCTATCGTTCCGTTCCTGCTCCCAGCTGTTCCTCATTCTCCTAACTACCTCATTTACTCTTTTCACACCTGTCCCCTATTTTGCCCTCTGATTAGAGCCCCTATTTCTCCCTCTGTTTTCCGCTTTTGTCCTTGTCGGATCCTTGTATGATGTTCGCTGTTCTGTGTCCTTGTCTCGCCCTGTCGTGTTTTACCTTCTTCAGATGCTGCGTGTGAGCAGGTGTCTAGGTCTGTTACGGCCGGTGCCTTCCCGAAGCAACCTGCAGTCTGTGGTCGAGTCTCCAGTCAGTCCTCTCTACTGACGAGTGGATTTCAGTTTTCCTGTTTTGTTTTCACCTTGATAATTTCCAGGATTATCACTTTTGTCTAGAACTGGAATAAAGACTCTGTTTTCGTTAAGTCGCTTTTGGGTCCTCATTCACCAGCATAACATTATAGGCGTATGGGCTACATGAGGTGTGCGACTATGATTTGAAAATGTCGCAAAAAAAAGGCATTGTTTCTTATGCCGGGCATCATTCACAAGTAATAATATATAATTCACAAGTGATAGGGTAATATTGTCACCCATCAGACTATTCTTGATTTAATTTTGTCTTTACATATACTAAATAATATATGTGTGAAATTGGTTTTGATTTAGATCGCACACAAGTGCATAGTGCCTATAGAAATGTTGCGCAACATAAACTCATGGGCTCGCATGAAGTGTTTGATCAGATTTTCTATTACATCTGCATTGATGTTAGAGTGATTAAAGGGACAACAGAGTGCTGAGTGGCAGGAAGTTAGCAAGTTTGGTAGGCTACTAATCAGCAGCATCAGAGCTGGGAGAACCCTAAATACCGTGACTAAACAGTCACAAGGAACTTGACTGCCTTCATGACTCGTGACCGCCGGTGTGGAGATAATACCGCCACCGCAACAGCCCTAGGCGTGGCGTAGCATTGGGTAGCCAGGCAAAAGCACGCAAGCATCTTAAAGATATTGTTAGTTTCAGTTTATTTAACATTTTAGGCCTGCAGGATCTTACAGAGCATAATGTCCCCTTTCTCTGAATCTTTGGTGCACAGAATACTATAGTGTATAAGAAGGATTAAAAAGACCTATCTGCTTCTATGTGTTTGAAGAGGTCAGACCATGGGCGTGAGGCTGAAACATAACAATTGATTGTTGAAGATGATTTATTTGCTAGCACTGTATGTGGTATGACTTAGATGGCATGCTATGTAACATGAGTGCAGTAGAGCCCAATTCAAAAACCTTTTTATCCGCAGCAATTGAAGAGTGAGTAAAATCCAACCACGAACTGCACAACACAATAGATTTTGGTTCACCGAGCTGCCACACTGTGCAGTCAGTCATCCGCGCAGAGTTCCTCTAAACTTTGAGCCAATTGCGTTTACAAGCCTCCCTTCAAGACGAGAAAAGAAAAAGAAAACGCAATTAACTAGCTGATCGCAGCATGTGTCTGGCAGACTTAATGGATATCAAATTACACACAAACGCTGATAAATCATCATTACGCCACCAAATTCTAATTGATCCCGCAATTAAACCTGACAAATGGTATGTACGGCAAATCTTTACTTTATACTTTGCCAATAAGGAACTATTTATATTTTTCTCTGTTCTGTGTTTTTTTGGGGGAGTGACTGCGTCATAGCTAATTTCACATATGTGTGGCTAATTAAGGGGGACAGACAGCCATTTTAAAGAGGAGGATCATCTATTTGTTTACAGCAGGGTGCCTGCTGTTGAAAATGATTCTGTTCCAAAGCTCTGTGGAGAGAGAGAGAGCTCTGCTGGGCTGTTAATGATGTCTCATAACAGATTGCTCTACAACTTGAAACAGGGACTTGTTCTCACTCTAATAGTCCTATTCTGTATTGGGTATGTGAACATCATGTACTATATACTGGTATTGCCGTCATTCGGCCTTTTCTACAGCTTTAAACGGGCACTATAAGGCTGCGTTTACACAGGATGGTCTTTTGCCCAATTATTGGTCTTTTGACCAATCAGATCAGATCTCTTGTCAATAATTTGGCAAAAGATCAGAATTTGGCTGCCTGTGTAGTCCTATTCTGTTTTCTGTTCTGTATACATGCATACAGACTTTTGCAGCTTACTCTAATAGTGCTATCCTGTTATGTGTACATGCACAGAGTATATGTATGCAGTGGTAGTACATTCACATCATCTAAAAGTGGAATAATAGCTTGCCTCTTAACAGAATGTGGAGTGGCAATGTTGAACCACTTCTAACATGTATTCATTCTATCCCACTACACCACTATAGTAGCCTACTATGCCTAGGCCTCAAGTCATGTTTTGGAGCTTTGGATCCAGAAATAAAATATGAAAAAAAGATCTCAAAAGGCATCTCCAAAATATAAACATAAACAACCCATATGCACATGTTTGTTCTCCTGATAGTCAGACCTCTGCGTAGTGGTGCCGAAGACACCTGCGTGTGTTGGGGACAGCTCAGCTCCAGTTCTAGGCATCATAGCATAGCAAAGTGCCAGCATATGGTTCCCAATGATCCAGATGGCTTGTGCATGTCTGCAGACTGACAACTTTGCTCCTCTATTATCAAACACTAGTAATGAACCATAATCAAGTGGGTGTTAATGAGACATAATGAAACCATTTCTACTCAGCCTGAGCCTACTATTTGCCACTTACTTGTAATTATAAGCACTAAGCACTCGTGTGCAATCTCTCCTGTAGACAGTTTCAATAGGCAAGGAGGGAGACAGGCAGGCAGGGAGACAGGCAGGCAGGGAGACAGGCAGGCAGGGAGGGAGGAAGGTAAACAGGGGGCCGTATGTATTTGCTCAGCTGAAGAACCTTTTGTTTTGTCTACAAATATGGCAGATTTAAACCTGGAGGCGCGTGATTGGCCGTGCTGTCACAGCTGCCGTGGCTGTGGGGGGGGGGGGGGGGTTGGGAGAAGGAACAAAGAGAAGGAATAGTCTATCGTACTTCCTGATGACAGCGCAGAAGAGGAAGGCCGTTAATCAGAGTGACCCCTACTACCCACAAGCCTCAACGCCGCACAGGTACACCCCCCCCCCCCCAAACTGCCGGACAGATGGATGCACAGGCAGCCATACACCTGGGAGCACTGTGCAAAAATGTAAACCATCAATTCACTTAAAACAGAAAAACAGAGGGAAAGTGAGAGAGTGAGAGCGAGAGAGCGAGAGAGAGAGAGAGAGAGAGAGAGAGGAGCAAGTGTCCAGAGTGTTCCTCCAGTCAGAGTGAGTGAAGTTGACTTTTGGCCGACACTGAATATGCTCTGCTTCATTGAACCATCAATCTGAGAAGCAGATTACTTATTTTTTTCCAATATGGCCGACGAATCGTGGTCACATGGATGGTATGATTAGTGTGCAGAGAGAATGAGAGAAAGTTAAAGTATCTTGGTGAAGGATGAACTGTACGTGGGATGGCCTACCCATCACAACGATCACTAGAACTGACAAGTGTCACTGGGGGAGTGACAGGAGTGACATAGTAGACACAATCAACAATACAAGGATGATGGGAAATATTTCTAACAAGAACTAATACCATCCCTTACCTAAGTAGAACAATTCCCCAAGGCTTCTATAGGCCTACACTATATCCCAATTGCTTTGACTTCCACATACCACCCACAATAACAGACAAATCCATGTGAATGTAGGGTAGAAGTGTGCATATTTACACAGTATTACCAGGAGGAGAAGAGACTAGACTAGACTGTGTTGGGTTGGAGTATCTGACCAAGCTGTGAGTGACAGCTTCATTAAAAGCGGTACAAGGGAGAGTGTCAATATGGATAGTATTCAAAGTGCAGTACAGGACATGGAGGAGACAGGGTCTGCCATGATACTCCAGGACACTGCCTTGTAATTCAATACCAGATAAAAGCCCTTCATACAGACACAATATGACATCTCTGTTATTATTAGCCGGATAGAAAGAATCAGGAACAGAGGGGTGATTTTTCCCCTTCTCCTCCTCAGATTGTGAAATAATTGCTTTCCCCCTGGGGCTAATGTAGGACTGATCGGTATTCTCTCATAGCACCAAGTAGACACGGTGAAAACGCTGAGACTTAAGTCATACAGAGAGAGACAAGGACAAATTGGAAAATCTGAAGTTTTCTGCTTTTGTAGATACAGTAGATAGTCGCAGAGCTGTGCTCCAAACTCACTGATGGGCCTGATAGTGATGGAGAACAAGAGTTTATTTGTCTGAAACAAATATCTGGATATGAAGGAGATCAGTGAGGGATAAAGCAGTGTAATTATGCCAGAATAAGACGAGTCCCAGTTATCATTGTGGTAATACAGTTCACCCTTGGGGTTCAATGAAGAGTATTTGTATACAGAGAGGCCTACTGTACAGTAGTATGATTAGTGCAGAGATATCACTTGGCAATGTCCTGTTCTTATGTTTTGTACTAAAATGATATGGTCTTTGAGATGCCAGAATTGCCTGTAAATAGACCAAGGTAGGGCTGTGGCGGTCATGACATTTTGTCAGTCAGTTATTGTCATGCAAAAGGCAGCCAGTCTCACGGTAATTTACCGTTGACTAACATAAACGCATTTAACATCTCGAGGCCTCCATACATACAAGCCACTGATGTGCGCCTGTGGAACATCAGCATTTTAAAAAGTCTAATAAATCTATTGAATATACACCATTTCAATTATTAATTTTAGGCAGGTCTAAAGAGACATGTATTTCAGAACAATAGAATATGGGTTGGCCTACTGTATGTAATCTGGCTATGCGCCATGCCATAGGCTGTAGGATTCTTCATTTAGCAGACAATGTATGCTTATATGCTTATACTGTGCCATTATTTAAATCATATATTAATTTTTTTGTTGTTATTATTCTTATTTAAAAAAAAATGTTTACCCCCGTTTTCTACCCAATTTCATGGTATCCAATTGGTGGTTACAGTCTTGTCTCAGCAGAGGCGATGGTCGAGAGCCGTGCTTCCTCTGAAACACAATCCAACCAAGCCGCACAGCTTCTTGACACAATACACGCTTAACCCGGAAGCTAGCTGCACCAACGTGTAGGAGGAAACGCTGTACACCTGGCGACCATGTCAGCGTGCATTGCACCCGGCCCGCCACATGAGTGACGATGGGACAAGGACATCCCTGCCGGCTAAACCCTACCCTAACCCAGACGACGCTGGGCCAAATGTTTTTTTTAATTTATTTAACCTTTATTTAACCAGGTAGGGCAGTTGAGAAAAATTTCTCATTTACAACTGCAACCTGGCCAAGATAAAGCAAAGCAGTGCGACAAAAACAACAGTTACACATGGGATAAACAATCAATAACACATTAGAAAAATCTGAATACAGTGTGTGCAAATGAAATAAGGAGGTAAGGCAATAAATATGCCAATAGTGGTGAAGTAATTACAATTTAGCAATTTACACTGGAGTGATAAATGTGCAGGTGAGGATGTGCAAGTAGAAATGCTGGTGTGCAAAAGAGCAGGAAAACAAAAACAAATATGGGGATGAGGTAGGTAGTTGGTTGGATGGGCTATTTACAGATCGGCTGTGTACAGCTGCAGCGATCAGTATGCTGCTCTGACACTTGATGCTTAAAAGTTAGTGAGGGAGATATAAGTCTCCAACTTCAATGATTTTTGCGATTCGTTCCAGACATTGGCAGCAGAGAACTGGAAGGAAAGGCGGCCAAAGGAAGTGTTGGTTTTGGGGATGACCAGTGAAATATACCTGCTGGAGCACGTGCTCTGGGTGGGTGCTGCTATGGTGACCAGTGAGCTGAGATAATGCGGGGCTTTACCTACCATAGACTTGTAGATGACCTGGAGCCAGTGGGTTTGGCGACAAATTTGTAGCGAGGACCAGCCAACGAGAACATACAGGTCGCAGTGGTGGGTAGTATATTGGGCTTTGGTGACAAAATGGATGGCACTGTGATAGACTGCATCACATTTGCTGAGTAGAGTGTTGGCGGCTATTTTGTAAATGACATCGCCGAAGTCAAGGATCGGTAGGATAGTTAGTTTTATGAGGGTATGTTTGGCAGCATGAGTGAAGGAGGCTTTGTTGCGAAATAGGAAGGTGATTCTAGATTTGATTTTGGATTGGAGATGCTTAATGTTTATTTTTTATTTCACCTTTATTTAACCAGGTAGGCTAGTTGAGAACAAGTTCTCATTTGCAACTGCGACCTGGCCAAGATAAAGCATAGCAGTGTGAACAGACAAAATTGAGTTATACATGGAGTAAACAATTAACAAGTCAATAACATAGTAGAAAAAAAGTCTATATACATTGTGTGCAAAAGGCATGAGGAGGTAGGCGAATAATTACAATTTTGCTGATTAACACTGGAGTGATAAAAGATCAGATGGTCATGTACAGGTAGAGATATTGGTGTGCAAAAGTGCAGAAAAGTAAATACATTTCAACAGTATGGGGATGAGGTAGGTAAAATTGGGTGGGTTATTTACCGATAGACTATGTACAGCTGCAGCGATGTGAGTGTGGAAGTAGAGTTTACAGTCTAACCAGACACCTAGGTATTTGTAGTTGTCCACATATTCTAAGTCAGAACCGTCCAGAGTAGTGATGCTAGTTGGGCGGGAGGATGCGGGCAGCGATTGGTTGAAGAGCCTGCATTTAGTTTTACTAGCATTTAAGAGCAGTTGGAGGCCATGGAAGGAGTGTTGTATGGAGTTGAAGCTCATCTGGAGGTTTGTTAACACAGTGTCCAAAGAAGGGCCAGATATATACAGAATGGTGTCACCTGCGTAAAGGTGGATCAAAGAATCACCAGCAGCAACAGCGACATGGTTGATATACAGAGAGAAGAGTGCACCGCCCCATGGGTCTCCCGGTCGCAGCCGGCTGTGACAGAGTCTCGACTCTAACCCAGAATCTCTAGTGGTACAGCTAGCACTGCGATGTAGTACCTTAGACCACCGTGCCAAACGGTAGGCCATATTATATGATTTTATTGTAAGACGAATATAGTTGAATTTGGCTGAATGAAATAGAAAGGATATTATTTCCATTATGGAGCGAGTGTGCATACAGTATGAAGTGGCATGTTGAGCTTAAATGTGATTATTTGAAACAGGTGTGATATGCTAGATTTAGAGTTATTTGGCAACTTTAGTTGTAAATGATACAAACCTTGGTATGTCTTACAAATCAAAACATATATGGCTGCATGATGCGACTATAGGCTATGGATGATTTGAGAAAGTAGCAAAAAAAGCATGCGCTCTGTTCCTTGCCTCAGGCTGCACAGCTG
This sequence comes from Oncorhynchus gorbuscha, assembly GCF_021184085.1. NCBI lineage: Eukaryota > Metazoa > Chordata > Actinopteri > Salmoniformes > Salmonidae > Oncorhynchus > Oncorhynchus gorbuscha. The sequence continues at coordinate 77,579,658 of NC_060178.1, read as the reverse complement.
TTCTCGAATCAAGAGATCATATTTTCACCCATCAGACTATTCTCAATTAATCTTGTCTTTACTAATATGAAACATTTGTTTGGATTTAGAATGGCCCATTATCAAATAGGGAAGAACAGGGACAGGACAAAAAGAGAAATGTCATCTGTATGCACTTGAATAGGGAATGGAGGCCACTTTCCCTCCGGTTATTCCACTCATGTCAGGTAGGCTCCTCCGGTTATTTCACTCATGTCAGGTAGGCTACTCCGGTTATTTCACTCATGTCAGGTAGGCTCCTCCGGTTATTTCACTCATGTCAGGTAGGCTACTCCGGTTATTTCACTCATGTCAGGTAGACTACTCCGGTTATTTCACTCATGTCAGGTAGGCTACTCTGGTTATTTCACTCATGTCAGGTAGGCTCCTCCGGTTATTTCACTCATGTCAGGTAGGCTCCTCCGGTTATTTCACTCATGTCAGGTAGGCTCCTCCGGTTATTTCACTCATGTCAGGTAGGCTACTCTGGTTATTTCACTCATGTCAGGTAGGCTACTCCGGTTATTTCACTCATGTCAGGTAGGCTACTCCGATTATTTCACTCATGTCAGGTAGGCTACTCTGTAATGATCTCCGTCTGTGTTTGAAGAAAGTCAGACCGAAATGCAGCGTGTAGGTTACTCATGACATTTAAAGAAGAAAATGCTGTACATGAAATAACTGAGAATACAAAAACAACAAACGAGTGAAACTAATACAGCCTATCTGGTGACTAACACAAAGACAGGTACAATCGCCCACGAAAACAACGCACACTCAGGCTGCCTAAATACGGTTCCCAATCCGAGACAACGAGAATCAGCTGACTCCAATTAGGAATCGCCTCAGGCAGCCAAGCCTAACTAGACACACCCCTACTAATACACACTCCTAATTAATACAAACCCCAATACGAAATACAACATAAACCCATGTCACACCCTGGCCTACCCAAACATATAACAAAAACACAAGATACAATGACCAAGGCGTGACAGAACCCCCCTAAGGTGCGGACTCCGGGACGCACCTCAAGAGCATAGGGAGGGTCTGGGTGGGCGTCTGTCCATGGTGGCGGTTCTGGCTCGGGACGTGGACCCCACTCCATAAATGTCCTAGTTCCTCCCCTTCGCGTCCTAGGATAATCCACCTTCTCCGCCGACCATGGCCTAATAGTCCTCACCCTGACCCCCACATAACTGAGGGGCAGCTCGGGACAGAGGGGCAGCTCGGGACAGAGGGGCAGCTCGGGATAGAGGGGCAACTCAGGATAGAGGGGCAACTCAGGATAGAGGGGCAACTCAGGATAGAGGGGCAACTCAGGATAGAGGGGCAGCCCGGGACAGCGGGGCAGCCCGGGACAGAGGGGCAGCCCGGGACAGAGGGGCAGCCCGGGACCGAAGCAGCCTGGTACTGAGGGGAAGCCCGGTACTGAGGGGAAGCCCGGTACTGAGGGGAAGCCCGGTACTGAGAGGAAGCTCGGTACTGAGAGGAAGCTCGGTACAGAGAGGGAGCCTAGTACTGAGAGGAAGCTCAGTACTGAGAGGAAGCTCAGGCAGGTAGTAGGCTCCGGTAAATCCTGGCTGGTAGACCTGGATGATTAAGGTTGTCTGGCCGATCTAGAAGATCTTGGTAGACTGGCACTTCTGGCGGATCCTGGCAGACTGGCACTTCTGGTGGATCCTGGCAGACTGGTGACGCTGGGCCGACAGGAGACTCCGGCAGCACAGGAGAGGAGAAAGGCTCTGGCTGAGCTGAACATGCGGGAGACTCCAACAGTGCAGGAGAGGAGAAAAGCTCTGGCTGCTCTGAACAGGCGAGGCGCACTGGACGCGCTGGGCCGACTGGTAGCACTGGTGGCGCTGGACAGACAGGAGACTCCGGCAGCGCCGGAGAGGAGAAAAGCACTGGCTGTGCTGAACAGGCGATGCGCACTGGACGCGCTGGGCCGACTGGGAGCACTGGTGGCGCTGGACAGGCAGGAGACTCCGGCAGCGCAGGAGAGGAGAAAAGCTCTGGCTGCGCTAAACAGGCGAGGCGCACTGGAGGCCTGGTGCGTGGTGCTGGAACTGGTGGTACTGGCGCGAGGACACGCACAGGAAGCCAGGTGCGGGGAGCTGCTACCGGAGGACTGGTGTGTAGAGGTGGCTCTGGATAGACCGGACCGTGCAGGCGCACTGGAGCTCTAGAGCACCGAGCCTGCCCAAGCTTACCTGGCTCGATGCCCACTCTAGCCCGGCCAATAGGAAGGGCTGGTATGTGTCGCAGCTGGCTCTGCACCCGCACTGGAAACACCGTGCGCTCCATAGCATAACACGGTGCCTGCCCGGTCTCTCTAGCCCAACGGTGAGCACAGGGAGTATGCGCAGGTTTCCTACCTGGCATAACTATTCTCCCTTCTAGCTCCCCCCCAATATTTTTTTTGGGCTGTTTTTCCGGTTTCCAACCGCGTCGCCGTGCTGCCTCCTCATACATACGCCTCCGGTTATTTCACTCATGTCAGGTAGACTACTCTGGTTATTTCACTCATGTCAGGTAGGCTACTCTGGTTATTTCACTCATGTCAGGTAGGCTCCTCCGGTTATTTCACTCATGTCAGGTAGGCTACTCCGGTTATTTCACTCATGTCAGGTAGACTACTCCGGTTATTTCACTCATGTCAGGTAGGCTACTCTGGTTATTTCACTCATGTCAGGTAGGCTCCTCCGGTTATTTCACTCATGTCAGGTAGGCTACTCTGGTTATTTCACCCATGTCAGGTAGGCTCCTCCGGTTATTTCACTCATGTCAGGTAGGCTCCTCCAGTTATTTCACTCATGTCAGGTAGACTACTCCGGTTATTTCACTCATGTCAGGTAGGCTACTCCGGTTATTTCACTCATGTCAGGTAGGCCACTCTGGTTATTTCACTCATGTCAGGTAGGCTACTCTGGTTATTTCACTCATGTCAGGTAGGCTACTCCGGTTATTTCACTCATGTCAGGTAGGCTACTCGGGTTATTTCACTCATGTCAGGTAGGCTACTCCGGTTATTTCACTCATGTCAGGTAGGCTCCTCCGGTTATTTCACTCATGTCAGGTAGGCCACTCTGGTTATTTCATTCATGTCAGGTAGGCTACTCGGGTTATTTCACTCATGTCAGGTAGGCTACTCCGGTTATTTCACTCATGTCAGGTAGGCTACTCTGGTTATTTCACTCATGTCAGGTAGGCTACTCTGGTTATTTCACTCATGTCAGGTAGGCTACTCCGGTTATTTCACTCATGTCAGGTAGGCTACTCGGGTTATTTCACTCATGTCAGGTAGGCTACTCCGGTTATTTCACTCATGTCAGGTAGGCTCCTCCGGTTATTTCACTCATGTCAGGTAGGCCACTCTGGTTATTTCATTCATGTCAGGTAGGCTACTCGGGTTATTTCACTCATGTCAGGTAGGCTACTCCGGTTATTTCACTCATGTCAGGTAGGCTACTCCGGTTATTTCACTCATGTCAGGTAGGCCACTCTGGTTATTTCATTCATGTCAGGTAGGCTACTCCGGTTATTTCACTCATGTCAGGTAGGCTACTCCGGTTATTTCACTCATGTCAGGTAGGCTACTCTGGTTATTTCACTCATGTCAGGTAGGCTACTCTGGTTATTTCACTCATGTCAGGTAGGCTACTCCGGTTATTTCACTCATGTCAGGTAGGCTACTCGGGTTATTTCACTCATGTCAGGTAGGCTACTCCGGTTATTTCACTCATGTCAGGTAGGCTCCTCCGGTTATTTCACTCATGTCAGGTAGGCCACTCTGGTTATTTCATTCATGTCAGGTAGGCTACTCGGGTTATTTCACTCATGTCAGGTAGGCTACTCCGGTTATTTCACTCATGTCAGGTAGGCTACTCTGGTTATTTCACTCATGTCAGGTAGGCTACTCTGGTTATTTCACTCATGTCAGGTAGGCTACTCCGGTTATTTCACTCATGTCAGGTAGGCTACTCGGGTTATTTCACTCATGTCAGGTAGGCTACTCCGGTTATTTCACTCATGTCAGGTAGGCTACTCCGGTTATTTCACTCATGTCAGGTAGGCTACTCCGGTTATTTCACTCATGTCAGGTAGGCTACTCTGGTTATTTCACTCATGTCAGGTAGGCTACTCCGGTTATTTCACTCATGTCAGGTAGGCTACTCCGGTTATTTCACTCATCTCAGGTAGGCTACTCCGGTTATTTCACTCATGTCAGGTAGGCTCCTCCGGTTATTTCACTCCAAGCATCAACCACTGTTTGGGGAGCATGCAGCCTCTCTCTGCATGACAGGTCACAAACTCTGTATACCATGGGCTCTCCAACCATATTCCTGCAGCTACCCAGTGCTTAATTTGGGAAATCAAGTGAAATCTGTTTGGGAACATCAATAGTAACATGTTTTCACAACAAAACATACTTCATTAAACTGTTGACAGCACCTCTCTCTGCACGCTGGAGAAAGGAATGAATTAGAGAGAGGAGCAGATGGAAGCACACAGTGGTGAGATATTCTGTATCTAAAGGTAACGTGTCAGCTTATTAATTGTGAAAATATAAAGAATGCCCTATTACTAGGCTATTCAAAATCAAATACAAATCCACTATAATAGTAGGCCAACTCTGAATTTATTTAATTTAGGCTAGACCATTATGTAGCAAAGATATCTTAAATCATTTTTAAACATGTTTTTCTGCCATGTTTAATATGCAGTAAGCTATGTATTGTATAATGGCACAATCATTATTTTAATTCATGTTTAAAAGAAATGGGGAGGGGCTGATATATAGGCGTATGTGTATGCATAATGCATTGATGCGTATTGGTGTTTTGAATGAGTCATCACCTTAGAAAGCACTGTCCATTTCGTTGTTAGGCTTTGAAACAACATCCACAACGACCATGTTTTCCACTCAGTTTCATCCTGTTGAACTTCTATCTTCAAATTGATCAATCATAGTGAGGTGAGTTTTAACAGCACATACTGTTTTGATGAAGTGTTTGATGTGATTTTCGATCACATTTGCATTGATGTCAGTGTGGTTAGAGGGACAATAGTGTACCAAGCCATTAGCGACCTGATGGTCGTTACTGGGTTGGGTATTACTAACACATGTCCAGAGTGCATAAAAGGAGATTACCATGACTCAATGGTCACGTAGAATTTGACTGAGGTGATAACTCATGACTGCCGGTGTGGCGGTAATACGGTCAACGCATCAGCCCTAGCCCAGGGCCTATATTCCTCAAATGAGAAGTAGGAGAAGTGATCTAGGATGAGTTTAGCCTTTTAGATCCTAATGGACTTGGGGGGGGGGCTGATCCTAGATCAGCACTCCTAATCTGGGATGCTTTATGAACACAGCTTGGCCCTGACCATCATCACCATCATTATCTCTACAGATCTTCTTGCATACCCATGCAGATGGTGTTTTACAGAGAATATATGAGGTAACATCTGACCTTGGTTCAAGGAAACAGCTGTGTGTGTTTGTGTGTGTGTGCGCACATCTGCGCAGATATGTATTTTTTTGGGGCCCGACTTGTGTCGGAAACACACCCTTCAGCCAGGGTAGCAATTTTGAATATTCTTATCTGAAACACAATATTTCAGTTCCTGATCTATCTACTGTACTGTACACAGTGTCGGGTTACGGGGTTCCACATTCCATCTGGTCATCCCTAGTAATCCCCGAGTGCTGTAAATTACCCGACTACTGTAAATCTATCAGAGTGTCACCAGAGTCTTCCCGAATTAGAAGTCCCACAGCTGTAAAACAGGCTGGCTATTTTCTTTCCCTACAGTTAGTGTGCGTCCAAATGTCACTATGGGTCCTGGTCAAAAGTAGTGCACCACATAGGGAATAGGGTGCCATTTTGAACAATACCGTAGTCACGTTTTTAGAGACACCGAAGCATCATCAACAACTGGTGTAAATAAATCACTTACCGTGAAGAGGTAATTACAGAAGCTGTAACCCATGACCAACCCTGACACCATAATCACTGTGGCCTCACAAGTAATCAACAGGACATCATCTGCTATGAGCTGGAAAAGTGCTCACACGTACACTACTCCACTACAGGAAAACACACACACATCATGTTTAAAGCAGTAATCAGCAATAGAAAACCATAAAGCAATCTCCCTGCTTCAGTAAAAAGCTGAGGGCTATGGCTGGAGAAATGTAGCCCCTCTCAAAGTAGACAGAGTGATGCAAGGACTGACCATCCAGGATATCAAAGTTATAGTTTGAAACATGTTTTGAGGCCATATAGTGTTGATTTACTTTGTACAAACATTGGAGTAAACAAGCATGTATTTTGGGTACAACAGTTGAACTAAGCTCATGAGCATATCTAAGTTATTTTATTCAAGAATCAATAGGTACATATCATTCATTTATTTTTTTAAAGGACGTCGCTACAGTTGATGGCACCTTTAAGAAAGTCAACTCCCCTCCCTATTTTAAAAGGTAAGTGGCTCCAGGACACTTCCTGTCTCTGTCTCCCTTCCTACCTCCCTCCCTCGTTTTTCTCCCGCTCTCTCTCTCACTCCCTTCCTTTCTCCCTCTCTCTCCCCCTGTACCTTTCTCCCTGTGATACTGAGTCGTGTGAAGGCAGAGAGGAGAAGAGGAGAAGGAGAAGAGTGGACACAGTGCTGCTGAGGCTGAAGCTCAGGATGTGTCCCAAATGACAGCGTATTCCCTATATAGTGCACTACCCTTACAGAAGAACATGTGAAGTGTTCTAAAAACAAGTGATCTTATGTGAAGTTAATGTGACAACATGTAAAGCAACATGTGACAAGATGAAACTACACATGTGAAAACACTTTGTTTTCATGTGAAATTTAATGTGAAATCATATGGTTTTTCTGTAAGGGTACTTTTGACCAGAGGCACTACTATGGGTAGTGCACTATATAGGGAATAGGGGTGCCATTTGGGCATAGACCCGGGCGGCTGTGCTGTGCTGTCAGAGGGATAAGTCTGGACTCTAAAAGGATTGCTGCTGGAAATAAAGACACCAGCTTGTCAGCTGTAAGCTCCTGAGAAGGGCCCATCAGACAAGTGGATGTGTATTGACAGGCCCGAGACGAAGCGAAGGAGAGATGGAGGAGACAAAGGGGGGGGTGAAAGGGAGGGAGAGATGAGAGAGAGAAAGCGAGAGAGGGAGAGAAAGAGAGCGAGAAAGATGGAGAGAGAGTGAGCGAGAGAAAGCAAGTGTCCTGGAGTCACTCACCTTGGCACAGGCTGCAATGTCAGCTAACCCAGTGGCCATCAGTCTCCAGCCCTGTCCCCACTATTATTTAGAGCCAAACAAATACCAGCTAGGCTGAATGTCACCGCAAGGACACCCACAGCCCTCACCATCAACTCCACCAATCAGTGTCTAGGGTTTCAAATCGCCCTTTCTCCTGCCCTCGCCCACAAATCCATCTCCCCCTCCCCCCACTTCCACCCCCCCATCCTTCACACTGCCCCCCCCTCCCCCGCCCCCCCCACCACCACCACCCGCCCCCACCTCGACAGATGCGTCAGGGGCTGCACAGTGCAACAGATTTACTGCTCTCCCCATCCTGGGGCCGACACGATTTATTGACATTAGTTGCCAGCTTTCTTTTCTCCAGAAAGTGCACATAGAATTAATTTTAACTGTGTCTTAATGTTAAATACCCTGGAAACACTACATTTCATGGTAGGTCATGCTCACAGCCACATAAGCATATATCATCAAATTATTGGGCTGAAATTCAAATCTTTTTTTTTTACGAGAGCGAAGAGGTTATAATTTAATAAGAAGCAGCTCATAACCGTTTCATCTCCCAGTCGTTAATTACTCAAATATTTATGCTGAGGAATGATGATCTCTCCAGTCTCTATTTAATGCATCAAAAGTTTAAGTAATTTCATTTCATTGTTTTTATTACTTAATTATGTCGGAGAACTGTGAATCTTTATGAAGAACAACCTGACCAGGAAGTAATTCCCTAAAAGATAATAGTGAGACAAAAATGTGTCTATTTGACTTTTTACTACTTTTTCCCCCTAGACCTTTCAAAAGCTTTGCAATGGAACGGGTAAAACACCAAATAATATGGTATGGTGTCTTAAGCCATCATAGCTCTAAAATTCAACAATACAAGCAACGCAACTGCTTGTAAGATATATTGTTTTATGATGCTGTAACATCAGCACCACATGCAGTTGGGCAACAAGACTTCTCAATACAATGGCTTTCATGCCATGAACCCACAGTCAAAGTAACCCAGGAGTTATACATTTTTTATCCCCTCGTTTACCAAATAAACTCAGCTATTCTTAAAATACAAAACACAAGACGAGACGGCCTACATTGTTTGGGAGACAGCTGATGACAGACTCTGTGAGGATATTGGAACTACTGTCTTTTAGTGTGTGCAGTCTGTAATTTTGACCACTCTTTAAAAATGGTCATATTCAAGCTTCCTTCATGGAACATATTTTTAAAAAACTCAGCATTAAACATGTAAATGTGGATCGATATGTACTTGGTCTTTTCAATAGCAGCTGCCGTTAAGGCCCTCTGAGCACAATCGGCCATATAAGTATGGAAAATAAATTAGGAGAGCATAGTGAGAGGCTGCAGCAATTTCCCCATAAATATAACATAACGACCACAACTAAAATGTCAGGGAATCCAATAAATCAATTTCACCGGGACAGGACGGCCTTTATGTGCCGAACACACAGACATATTTATAATTCTCTCTCTTCTTCTAGAGGAGGAAGATCTCATTTTTGGTAGAGAGAGAAAGAGAGTGGGGAGGGCAGGAGGGAGGAAGGACGGGATATAGAGATGGAGCCATAGAGAGAGAGGGGGAGAGAGAGTTAGCAAACAGACAGGGGAAGGGAATGGGTGCGACACAACATTGGTTCCTCTCACACGTGGAGGCTTTAATATGTGTTCCATGTGATTCATCACCCTGACACAGACACCTGAGGCCTGGGCTCAATTTCTACAGACTAAATGGTTTCTGAGGGACTTTGCCACACACGCAAGTATATGTGCAAAAAATATAGAGAGGTGGATGTAATAGAATAGATGGAGAGAGAGAGACAAAGAGAAAGACAACGGAGAGAGAGAAAGAGAGAGAGAGAGAGAGAGAGAGAGAGAGAGAGAGAGAGAGAGAGAGAGAGAGAGAGAGAGAGAGACTCCACAGCCATTGAGTGTCACCAATTCTAGAACTAATTCCCTCTTGATGTAAAGAGACCAGGTGAATGTCCAAGATAATAAGATGATTGGACCACCTAGAACCTCTGAACTCTGATAACTGACATTAATAGGTTGGTTCACAATATATATATGGGTTCATAAAGGCACACGGGTTACAGACCCATCACAACTAGTAACAGTGATTTGGAATCAAATAACACCATTATCTACTCCCTCAACTCTCCAAATAGACCACATACAGTACCTGGAACGGCAGGCACTATGTTGTTTAGAACAGACTATTTACCCTGGCAACTAAAACCCCCAAATGGGTCAAAGATAAAAATATAGGGATATGTATTTTTGATGTCCTGATGAATCAGAAAAGCAAACATGCATCATTGTGTACAGTATTACTGTGGTTGCTCTTAACAACTCATATCCTTGTATTCTCCATGGCATTTTACATTCTGTTCCAACACCTTAACCTAAACCAGGTATTTCCAGGGGTACGTGCAATGCAGTTGGGGGTATGCCAAATAAAAATGATTTTTCTCTTCACATTTTCAACAGTCCATTTCTATTTTCCAACGGGGCTATACATTTGGGTGAGTTTCTTCTTTTTGCCTGAGTAGCCTCGTTTCACTGCCAAGAATAACATTTAAACCATCTAGTGTTCATTGAACTAACAACACAATGGTTTGATTCCAGGCTGTATCACAACTGGCCGTGATTGGGAGTCCCATAGGGCGGTGCACAATTGGCCCAGTGTCGTCCGGGTTTGGCCGGTGCAAGCCGTCATTGTAAATAAGAATTTGTTCTTCACTGGTTAAATAAAAAATCTAGGAATGAGATGTTCGACCAGCAGGTGTCCACATACATTTGGCCATGTTGTGTTTTTCCCCCCAATTTTTTTCATTTCTTCATTTAGCTAGGCAAGTCAGTTAAGAACAAATTCTTATTTTACAATGACAGCCTACCCCGGCCAAACCCTCTCCTAACCCGAATAATGCTGGGCAAATTGTGCACCGTAGACTGCTGCGCCACTCGGGAGACAAGCTGCATCCCCAGTCTATCTGACCTCATAAGAAGTCACTGTAGTAAAAACAAATAAATCTAGCAGAACACAGCACTGCATAGAATGCAATTATTCTAATAGCAGCCTCTGTGAAATGACTCCAGTCACTTATGGACAACCTAATAAGCAGGATGTGATGGATGGGGCTACAGTATAGTGGAGGAATGCTCTCTAGTGAGGCCAGGGCTTGTCAAAGAAAAGCATTGAAAGAAAATCATTTTTAGACATTTTTAAAGTTAGTGTGGAAGAGGTGAAAAAATAATTGCTGCCCATCAATAATGAGAAACCACCTGGTATTGACAACCTAGATGGAAAGCTACTGAGGATGGTAGTGGACTATATTGCCACATCTGAGCCTGGAGAAAAGGGTTTGTCCACAGACCTAGAGGTAAACTAAAGTTATTCAGCTACCCAAAATGGTAAAAGCTCCCTTTGCTGACTCTAACAGCCCACCAACCAGCTAGATAACAGTTCTTAGAAATCTTATGGCAAATATTGTGTTTGACCAGATATAATGCTATTTCATTGTGAGCAATTTAACAACTAACTTTCACAACGCTTACAGTATAGGACACTCAACATGTACTGCACTGACACAAATGACTGATGATTGGCTGAAAGAAATGTACGATAATATGATTGTGGGAGCTGTACTGTTAGATTTCAGTGCAGCCTTTGCTATCATTGACCATCATTTGTTATTGAAAAAAATCTGGCTTTACATCATTTTTCTGCCATTTCATGGATAGAGAGCCCTCTATTTAATAGAACACATAGGGTTTTCTTTAAAGCTTCTCTAATGTAAAACATGTAAAGTGTGATATTCCACAAGGGACCTGTCTAGGCACTTTACTGTTCTCTATATTTACTAATGATTTACCATTAGCATTAAACAAAGCCTGTGTGCCTATGTACACAGATAATTCAACACTATAAATGTCAGCACTCACAGCTTGTGAAATCACTGCAACCCTAAACAAAGAGTTTCAGTAAGTTTTAGAATGGGTGGCTAGGAATAAACTAGTCCTGAACATATCTAAAACCAAAAGCATTGTTTTTGATACAATGTTTTAGATCAAAGCTGAATCAATGTCTCGCAAGATCACAATGATTCATTTGCATGTTACATAACAGAACCAAATATAATACGCATAGTAGGCCTTTAACGTTACTGTGACACCAAAAACAACTCCTCCTTTCTAATGACATTTTAGGGTGATTAGCTGAAGCGGAAGAAAAAGAGGTAAACGCCAAACCTCAACAGATCGCGCCACTAGGCAGGATATATGCTTTGATTGAAACAAAATACAAGAAAGGCTAATAGTTTGGGAACACCATCTGCTCGAATTCGTTCACGAAACAGTAATTCTAGAAGATTTAAATGGATATTCCAATGAAACTGATTGAAATCAATCAAATGATTGGCATGTAGATGCAGTTTTTATGTTTCACCGTTGCAATTGGAGGAATTTTATGCATATTCTATAAGGACAGGCTATTCAATTGGCTACATCTGTCAGTGCAAACTTTGATGTTGAAGATGTTGAAGATGGCGCCGACGGAGATGGCAGCATCCCGACTAGCTTTTAGAAAACTTTTAAGTATTATTTTATTTAAATGTACTATTTTTTACATTATTAGCTCAGGAAATGTTTTGTGTCGTTACATACAGCCGGGAAGAACTATTGGATATTAGAGCGGCGGTAACTCACCAGAACTTCCAGCATTACGACCAGGAATACGACTTCCCTGGAGCAGATCCTTTGATCACTCTCCCCAGAGCAATTTAACTTATTCCAGAGGCCGACCCAAAACATTGGCGGGGGAGGAGTGGCACTCGAGGCAGCCTGCTGGTTCGACTTAGAAGGCGCGCACACCACCCACCACTTCCGAGTATATTACTCGCTAATGTTCAGTCTTTGGACAATAAAGTTTATGAGTTTAGAGCAAGGATTTCATTCCAGAGAGACACAGGGGCCTGTAACATACTTTGTTTCACGGAAACATGGCTCTCTCTGGATATTCTGTCAGAGTCAGTAAAGCCAGCAGGATTAACAGTACATCGCAAAGACAATAATAAATATATCTGCAGGAAGCAGAAGGCAGGGGGGTGTGTATCATGATAGACGGCTCATGGTGTAATTCTCGGAACATAGAGGAACTCAAGGCATTTTGTTCCCCTGACCTAGAATTCCTCACAACTAAATGCTGACCCTATTATCAACCAAGAGAATTATCCTCAGTCATTGCCACAGCTGTTTACATTCCACCTCAAGCCGAAACCTCAACAGCCCTCAAAGAACTTCTCTGGACTTTATACAAACTGGAAACCAGATATCCTGAGGCTGCATTTATTATAGCTGGGGATTTTAACAAAGCAAATCTGAGGACTAAGCTGCCAAAATTCTACCAACATATTGACTGTCCTACTCACGCTACTAAGACTCTCGACCATTGCTATTCAAACTTCCGGGATGCTTACAAGACCCTTTCCTGCCCTCCTTTTGGCAAATCTGACCATGACACCATCTTGCTCTTCGTACACGGCTGTTCAAAAGTTTGGGTCACTTAGAAATGTCCTTGTTTTTTCAAGAAAAGCAGATTTTTGTCCATTAAAATAACATCAAATTGATCAGAAATACAGTATAGACACTGTTAATGTTGTAAATTACTATTGTAGCTGGAAACGGCAGATTGTTTTATGAAATATCTACATAGGCGTACCGAGGCCCATTATCAGCAACCATCACTCCTGTGTTCCAATGGCATGTTGTGTTCGCTAATCCAAGTTTATCATTTTAAAAGGCTAATTGATCATTAGAAAACCCTTTTGCAATTATGTTAGCATAGTTGAAAACTGTTGTTCTGATTAAAGAAACAATACAACTGGCCTTCTTTAGACTAGGTCAGTATCTAGAGCATCAGCATTACTTCATCAGAACTTTCTTCTGCCTAGGCCAGCATCCTGGAGTCGCCTCTTCATTGTTGATGTTGAGACTGGTGTTTTGCGGGTACTATTTAATGAAGCTGCCAGTTGAGGACTTGTGAGGCGTCTGTTTCTCAAACTAGACACTCTAATGTACTTGTCCTCTTGCTCAGTTGTGCACCGGGGCCGCCCACTCCTCTTTCTATTCTGGTGAGAGCCAGTTTGCTCTGTTCTGTGAAGGTAGTACACAGAGTTGTATGAGATCTTCAGTTTCGTTGTAATTGCTCGCATGAAATAGCCTTCATTTACCAGAAAAATAATAGATGTGACGAGTTTCAGAAGAAAGTTATGTTTCTGGACAAACCAAACACGTCACCGAGACCGACGTCTTGCTTCCGGACAGTCTAAACACATTCTTCACACGCTTTGAGGACAACACAGTGCCAACAACGCAGCCCGCTACCAAGGACTGTGGGCTCTCCTTCTCCATGGACGACATGAGTAAAACACTTAAACGTGTTATCCCTCACAAGGCTGCCGGTCCAGATGGCATCCCTAGCCACCATTGTTCATGAACCCAAGAAAGCAAAGGTAACAGAACTTAATAACTTTCAACCCGTAGCACTCACTTCCGTCATCATGAAGTGCTTTGACAGACTAGCACTCACTACCGTCATCATGAAGTGCTTTGAGAGACTAGTCAATGATCATATCACCTCCACCTTACCTGCCACCCTAGACCCACTTGAATTTGCATACCGCCCCAATAGATCCACAGATGATGCAATCGCCATCACTCTGCCCACTTCCCTATCCCATCTGGAAAAGAGGAATAACTATGAAGGAATGCTGTTTATTGACTGTAGCTCAGTATTTAATACCATAGTACCCTCCAAACTCATCATTAAGCTCGAGGCCCTGGGTCTGACACCCGCCCTGTGCAACTGGGTCCTGGACTTCCTTACGGGCCGCCCCCAGGTGGTGAAGTTTGAAAACATCACCTCCACTCCTCTGATCCTTAACACTTGGGCCCCACAAGGGTGCGTGCTCAGCCCCCTCCTGTACTCCCTGTTCACCCATGACTGCGTGGCCAAGCATGCCTCCAACTCAATCATCAAGTTTGCAAACAATACAACAACAGGCTTGATTACCAACGATGACGAGACAGCCTACAGGGAGGAGGTGCGGGCTCTGGGAGTGTGCTGCCTGGAAAACAACCTCTCACTCAACGTAAACAAAACAAAGGAGATGATCGTGGATTTCAGGAAACAGCAGAGGGAGCACTCCCCTATCTACATCGACGGGACCGCAGTGGAGAAGGTGAAAGCTTCAAGTTCCTTGATATACACATCACTGACAAACTGAAAAGGACCACCCACACAGACAGTGTGTTGAAGAAGGCGCAACAGAGCCTCCTCAACCTCAGGAGGCTATAGACATTTGGTGTGTCACCTAAAACCCTGACACATTTTTACAGAGGCACCCATACGTAGAATGTATGCACACATGACTGTAAGTCGCTTTGGATAAAAGCGTCTGCTAAATGGCATATATTACAATTGAAAGCATCCTGTTGGGCTGTATCACTGCCTGGTACGACAACTGCACCGCCCGCAATTTCTGGAGAAAGAAAATCTCATTTTGTCTGTCATAGTTGAAGTGTACCTATGATAAAAATTACAGGCCTCTCTAAATACTTTTTTGCCCCACTGTATGTTGTGTAATTTCTTAGATATTACTTGTTAGATATTACTGCACTGTCGGAGCTAGAAGCACAATCATTTTTCTTCACCAACAATAACATCTTCTAATCGCATGTATGTGACCAATAAAATTGGATTTTATTGAGGAAATGACGTCATTTCCAAGTTTTTTTTCCCATCTGAAGACATTGCACTACCCCACTTCCCAGATCAGAGCAGCACTCCTGGCCCTCAAATGTATACACTGCCCAGAACAGAGCAGCACGCCTGGCCCTCAAATGTATACACTGCCCAGAACAGAGCAGCACGACTGGCCCTCAAATGTATACACTGCCCTGAACAGAGCAGCATGCCTGGCCCTCAAATGTATACACTGCCCAGAACAGAGCAGCACGCCTGGCCCTCAAATGTATACACTGCCCTGAACAGAGCAGCATGCCTGGCCCTCAAATGTATACACTGCCCAGAACAGAGCTGCACGCCTGGCCCTCAAATGTATACACTGCACAGAACAGAGCAGCACGCCTGGCCCTCAAATGTATACACTGCCCAGAACAGAGCAGCACGACTGGCCCTCAAATATATACACTGCCCTGAATAGAGCAGCACGCCTGGCCCTCAAATGTATACACTGCCCTGAACAGAGCAGCACGCCTGGCCCTCAAATGTATACACTGCCCTGAACAGAGCTGCACGCCTGGCCCTCAAATGTATAATTGTACATTCCTGTCCATTAGTGTTCTGTATTATGTCATGTTTCATGTTTTGTGTGAACCCCAGGAAGAATAGCTGCTTCTTCTTCAACCCCCCCCCCAAAAAAAAAATCTAACCTCAACCCCAAACCACTAACCCAAATTCTAACCCTAAACCTAACCCCTAAGCCTAAAATAGTATGTTTCCTTGTAGGGACAGGCTAAATGTAATTTGCAAATAAATTCATTAAAAATCCTACAATGTGATTTTCTGGATTTCTTTTTCTCATTTTGTCTGTCATCGTTGAAGTGTACCTATGATGAAAATTACAGGCCTCTCTCATCTTTTTAAGTGGGAGAACTTTTCCTTGTTTTACTATCCTTGTCAGGACTTCTGGTCCCTTCTGGTCGTGGGTGATTGTTCCTGTCTCTGTGTAGTTTCACCAGATAGGCTGTAATTAGATTTCACGTTCCGTTTGTTGTTTCGTATTTTGTATAGTTATTTCATGTGTCACTTTTTCCATTAAAGTCATGAGTAACCACCACGCTGCATTTCGGTCCGACTCTCTTTCTACAAACGAAGAACGACGTTACAGAATCACCCACCACACTCGGACCGAGCAGCGTGTTAACAGGCAGCAGCAAAGGGAGGACGATATGGACAGCAGAAGCTTGCGGCCAGAGAGAGTGCCAGAGCCCGCCTGGGATTCGCTGGAGCAGTGCGAAGAGGGCTATAGGCGAATGGAGTCGAAAAGAAAGACACGGCGGCGCAGAGCGAAACCCGAAAGTCACCCCCAAATATTTATTGGGGGAGGGCTCAGGGAGAGAGTAGCAGAGTCAGGAGTCAGACCTGAGCCTACTCTCCATGTTAATCGTGAGGAGCAGCGATATAAGGACTTCTGGTCTTGGGAGGAGATATTAGACAGAAAAGGACCCTGGGCTCAGCCTGGAGAATATCACCATCCCAAGGAAGAAATAGAGGCGGCTAAAGCGGAGAGGCGCTGGTTTGAGGAGGCAGCACGGCGACGCGGTTGGAAGCCCGAAAAGCAGCCCAGAAAAATTATTGAGGGGGGGGCTTAAATGGAGTATGGCTATGCCAGGTAGCAGACCTGCGCAAACTCCCTGTGCTTACCGGGGGGCTAGAGAGACCAGGCAGACACCGTGTTATGCTATGGAGCGCACAGTGTTTCCAGTGTGGGTGCATAGCCCGGTGCGGCTCATACCAGTCCTTCGTATTGGCCGGGCTAGAGTGGGCATCGAGCCAGGTAAGGTTGGGCAGGCTCGGTGCTCAAGAGCTCCAGTGCGCCTGCACGGTCCGGTCTATCCAGAGCCACCTCCATACACCAGTCCTCCGGTAGCAGCTCCCCGCACCAGGCTTCCTGTGCGTGTCCTCGCTCCAGTATCACCAGTGGCAACACCACGCATCAGGCCTACAGTGCGCCTCGCCTCTCCTGTGCTGTCGGAGTCTCCCGCCTCTCCAGCGTTGTCGGAGCCTTTCTCCTCTCCTGCGCTACCGGAGTCTCCTGTCTGTTCAGCGCTATCAGAGCCTTCCTTCCCTCCTGCGCTGTCGGAGTCTCCCGCCTGTTCAGCGCTATCAGAGCCTTCCTCCTCTACAGCACTGCCGGAGCCTCCTGCCTGTTCGGAGCAGCCTGAGCTGCCAGTCTGCAGGGAGCTGTCAGTCTGCAAGGTGCTGTCAGTCTGCATGAAGCAGCCAGAGCTGTCAGTCTGCAAAGAGCTGCCAGTCTGCAGGGTGCTGTCAGCCTGCATGGAGCAGTCAGAGCTGTCAGTCTGCATCGTGCAGTCAGAGCTGTCAGTCTGTAAGGAGCTGTCAGCCTGCATAGAGCAGCTAGATCTGCCAGTCAGCCATGATCTTCTAGATCTGCCAGTCAACCAGATTCTACCAGATCTGCCAGTCAACCAGAATCTTCCAGATCCGCCAGCCAGCCAGGATCTACCGGAGCCTACTACCTACCTGAGCTTCATCTCAGTACTGGGCTTCCTCTCAGTACTGGGCTTTCTCTCAGTCCCGAGCTGCCCCTTAGTCCCGAGCTGCCCCTCAGTCCCGAGCTGCCCCTCAGTCCCGAGCTGCCCCTCAGTCCCGAGCTGTCCCTCAGTCCCGAGCTGTCCCTCAGTCCCGAGATGCCCCTCAGTCACGAGCTGCTCCTCAGTTCTGTGGGGTTCTGGGTGAGGACTATTAGGCCATGGTAGGCGGCGAGGGTGGATTATCCCAGGACGCGAAAGGGAGGAACTAGGACATTAATGGAGTGGGGTCCACGTCCCGAGCCAGAACCGCCACCATGGACAGACGCCCACCCGGACCCTCCATATGGTTTTGAGGTGTGTCCGGGAGTCCGCACCTTAGGGGGGTGGGGGTTCTGTCACGCCTTGGTCATTGTATTTTGTGTTTTTTTTCGCTATATATTTGGTCAGGCCAGGGTGTGACATGGGTTTATATATTGTATTTTCGTATTGGGGTTTGTAGTATTTGGGATTGCGGCTGAGTAGGGGTATTGTATAGGCTTGGCTGCCTGAGTCGGTTCTCAATCAGAGTCAGGTGATTCTCGTTGTCTCTGATTGGGAACCGTATTTAGGTAGCCTGGTTTCACTGTGTATTTTGTGGGTGATTGTTCCTGTCTCTGTGTAGTTTCACCAGATAGGCTGTAATTAGATTTCACGTTCCGTTTGTTGTTTTCGTATTTTGTACAGTTATTTCATGTGTCACTTTTTCCATTAAAGTCATGAGTAACCACCACGCTGCATTTCGGTCCAACTCTCTTTCTACAAACGAAGAACGACGTTACAGTAGTAGGTGGTAGACTTTCTGGACTGAGGTTGGACAACCTTACAGGGGTGGTAAACTGTCTGGACTGAGGTTGGACAACCTTACTGGGGTGGTAGACAGTCTGGACTGAGGTTGGACAACCTTACTGGGGTGGTAAACTGTCTGGAATGAGGTTGGACAACCTTACTGGGGTGGTAGACCGTCTGGACTGAAGTTGGACAACCTTACTGGGGTGGTAGACACTCTGGACTGAGGTTGGACAAACTTACAGGGGTGGTAGACCGTCTGGACTGAAGTTGGACAACCTTACTGGGGTGGTAGACACTCTGGACTGAGGTTGGACAACCTTACCGGGGTGGTAGACAGTCTGGACTGAGATTGGACAACCTTACTGGGGTGGTAGACCGTCTGGACTGAGGTTGGACAACCTTACAGGGGTGGTAAACTGTCTGGACTGAGGTTGAACAACCTTACTGGGGTGGTAGACAGTCTGGACTGAGGTTGGACAACCTTACTGGGGTGGTAGACCGTCTGGACTGAGGTTGGACAACCTTACTGGGGTGGTAGACAGTCTGGACTGAGGTTGGACAACCTTACTGGGGTGGTAGACAGTCTGGACTGAGGTTGGACAACCTTACTGGGGTGGTAGACAGTCTGGACTGAGGTTGGACAACCTTACTGGGGTGGTAGACAGTCTGGACTGAGGTTGGACAACCTTACTGGGGTGGTAGACAGTCTGGACTGAGGTTGGACAACCTTACTGGGGTGGTAGACAGTCTGGACTGAGGTTGGACAACCTTACTGGTGTGGTAGACAGTCAGGACTGAGGTTGGACAACCTTACTGGGGTGGTAGACAGTCTGGACTGAGGTTGGACAACCTTACTGGTTGTGGTAGACAGTCAGGACTGAGGTTGGACAACCTTACTGGGGTGGTAGACAGTCTGGACTGAGGTTGGACAACCTTACTGTGGTGGTAAACAGTCAGGACTGAGGTTGGACAACCTTACTGGGGTGGTAGACAGTCTGGACTGAGGTTGGACAACCTTACTGGGGTGGTAGACAGTCTGGACTGAGGTTGGACAACCTTACTGGGGTGGTAGACAGTCTGGACTGAGGTTGGACAACCTTACTGGGGTGTTCGACAGTCTGGACTGAGGTTGGACAACCTTACTGGGGTGGTAGACAGTCTGGACTGAGGTTGGACAACCTTACTGGGGTGGTAGACAGTCAGGACTGAGGTTGGACAACCTTACTGGGGTGGTAGACAGTCTGGACTGAGGTTGGACAACCTTACTGGGGTGGTAGACAGTCTGGACTGAGGTTGGACAACCTTACTGGGGTGTTCGACAGTCTGGACTGAGGTCGGACAACCTTACTGGGGTGGTAGACAGTCTGGACTGAGGTCGGACAACCTTACTGGGGTGGTAAACAGTCTAAACTGAGGTCGAACAACCTTACTGGGGTGGTAGACAGTCTGGATTGAGGTCAGACAACCTTACTGGGGTGGTAGACAGTCTGGACTGAGGTTGGACAACCTTACTGGGGTGGTAGACAGTCAGGACTGAGGTTGGACAACCTTACTGGGGTGGTAGACAGTCTGGACTGAGGTTGGACAACCTTACTGGGGTGGTAGACAGTCTGGACTGAGGTTGGACAACCTTACTGGGGTGGTAGACACTCTGGACTGAGGTTGGACAACCTTACCGGGGTGGTAGATCGTCTGGACTGAGGTTGGACAACCTTACTGGGGTGGTAGACCGTCTGGACTGAGGTTGGACAACCTTACTGGGGTAGTAGACAGTCTGGACTGAGGTTGGACAACCTTACTGGGGTGGTAGACAGTCAGGACTGAGGTTGGACAACCTTAATGGGGTGGTAGACAGTCTGGACTGAGGTTGGACAAACTTACAGGGGTGGTAGACCGTCTGGACTGAAGTTGGACAACCTTACTGGGGTGGTAGACACTCTGGACTGAGGTTGGACAACCTTACCGGGGTGGTAGACAGTCTGGACTGAGATTGGACAACCTTCCTGGGGTGGTAGACCGTCTGGACTGAGGTTGGACAACCTTACTGGGGTGGTAAACTGTCTGGACTGAGGTTAAACAACCTTACTGGGGTGGTAGACAGTCTGGACTGAGGTTGGACAACCTTACTGGGGTGGTAGACCGTCTGGACTGAGGTTGGACAACCTTACTGGGGTGGTAGACAGTCTGGACTGAGGTTGCACAACCTTACTGGGGTGGTAGACAGTCTGGACTGAGGTTGGACAACCTTACTGGGGTGGTAGACAGTCTGGACTGAGGTTGGACAACCTTACTGGGGTGGTAGACAGTCTGGACTGAGGTTGGACAACCTTACTGGGGTGGTAGACCGTATGGACTGAGGTTGGACAACCTTACTGGGGTGGTAGACAGTCTGGACTGAGGTTGTACAACCTTACTGGGGTGGTAGACAGTCAGGACTGAGGTTGGACAACCTTACTGGGGTGGTAGACAGTCTGGACTGAGGTTGGACAACCTTACTGGTTGTGGTAGACAGTCAGGACTGAGGTTGGACAACCTTACTGGGGTGGTAGACAGTCTGGACTGAGGTTGGACAACCTTACTGTGGTGGTAAACAGTCAGGACTGAGGTTGGACAACCTTACTGGGGTGGTAGACAGTCTGGACTGAGGTTGGACAACCTTACTGGGGTGGTAGACAGTCTGGACTGAGGTTGGACAACCTTACTGGGGTGGTAGACAGTCTGGACTGAGGTTGGACAACCTTACTGGGGTGGTAGACAGTCTGGACTGAGGTTGGACAACCTTACTGGGGTGGTAGACAGTCTGGACTGAGGTTGGACAACCTAACTGGGGTGGTAGACAGTCTGGACTGAGGTTGGACAACCTTACTGGGGTGATAGACAGTCTGGACTGAGGTTGGACAACCTTACTGGGGTGGTAGACAGTCAGGACTGAGGTTGGACAACCTTACTGGGGTGGTAGACAGTCTGGACTGAGGTTGGACAACCTTACTGGGGTGTTCGACAGTCTGGACTGAGGTTGGACAACCTTACTGGGGTGGTAGACAGTCTGGACTGAGGTTGGACAACCTTACTGGGGTGTTCGACAGTCTGGGACAACCTTACTGGGGTGGTAGACAGTCTGGACTGAGGTTGGACAACCTTACTGGGGTGGTAGACAGTCTGGACTGAGTTTGGACAACCTTACTGGGGTGGTAGACAGTCTGGACTGAGGTTGGACAACCTTACTGGGGTGGTAGACAGTCTGGACTGAGGTTGGACAACCTTACTGCGGTGTTCGACAGTCTGGGCTGAGGTTGGACAACCTTACTGGGGTGTTCGACAGTCTGGACTGAGGTTGGACAACCTTACTGCGGTGTTCGACAGTCTGGGCTGAGGTTGGACAACCTTACTGGGGTGTTCGACAGTCTGGACTGAGGTTGGACAACCTTACTAGGGTGGTAGACAGTCAGGACTGAGGTTGGACAACCTTACTGGGGTGGTAGACAGTCTGGACTGAGGTCGGACAACCTTACTGGGGTGGTAGACAGTCTGGACTGAGGTCGGACAACCTTACTGGGGTGGTAGACAGTCTGGATTGAGGTCGGACAACCTTACTGGGGTAGTAGACAGTCTGGACTGAGGTGGACAACCTTACTGGGGTGTTCGACAGTCTGGACTGAGGTGGACAACCTTACTGGGGTGGTAGACAGTCTGGACTGAGGTTGGACAACCTTACTGGGGTGGTAGACAGTCTGGACTGAGGTTGGACAACCTTACTGGGGTGGTAGACAGTCAGGACTGAGGTTGGACAACCTTACTGGGGTGGTAGACAGTCTGGACTGGGGTTGGACAACCTTACTGGGGTGGTAGACAGTCTGGACTGAGGTTGGACAACCTTACTGGGGTGGTAGACAGTCTGGACTGAGGTTGGACAACCTTACTGGGGTGGTAGACAGTCTGGACTGAGGTTGGACAACCTTACTGGGGTGGTAGACAGTCTGGACTGAGGTTGGACAACCTTACTGGGGTGGTAGACAGTCTGGACTGAGGTTGGACAACCTTACTGGGGTGGTAGACAGTCTGGACTGAGGTTGGACAACCTTACTGGGGTGGTAGACAGTCTGGACTGAGGTTGGACAACCTTACTGGAGTGGTAGACAGTCAGGACTGAGGTTGGACAACCTTACTGGGGGTGGTAGACAGTCTGGACTGAGGTTGGACAACCTTACTGGGGTGGTAGACAGTCTGGACTGAGGTTGGACAACCTTACTGGGGTGTTCGACAGTCTGGACTGAGGTTGGACAACCTTACTGGGGTGGTAGACAGTCTGGACTGAGGTTGGACAACCTTAGTGGGGTGGTAGACAGTCTGGACTGAGGTTGGACAACCTTACTGGGGTGGTAGACAGTCTGGACTGAGGTTGGACAACCTTACTGGGGTGGTAGACAGTCTGGACTGAGGTTGGACAACCTTACTGGGGTGGTAGACAGTCAGGACTGAGGTTGGACAACCTTACTGGGGTGGTAGACAGTCTGGACTGAGGTTGGACAACCTTACTGGGGTGGTAGACAGTCTGGACTGAGGTTGGACAACCTTACTGGGGTGGTAGACAGTCTGGACTGAGGTTGGACAACCTTACTGGGGTGGTAGACAGTCTGGACTGAGGTTGGACAACCTTACTGGGGTGTTCGACAGTCTGGACTGAGGTTGGACAACCTTACTGGGGTGGTAGACAGTCTGGACTGAGGTTGGACAACCTTACTGGGGTGGTAGACAGTCTGGACTGAGGTTGGACAACCTTACTGGGGTGGTAGACACTCTGGACTGAGGTTGGACAACCTTACCGGGGTGGTAGACGGTCTGGACTGAGGTTGGACAACCTTACTGGGGTGGTAGACAGTCTGGACTGAGGTTGGACAACCTTACTGGGGTGGTAGACAGTCAGGACTGAGGTTGGACAACCTTACTGGGGTGGTAGACAGTCTGGACTGAGGTTGGACAACCTTACTGGGGTGTTCGACAGTCTGGACTGAGGTTGGACAACCTTACTGGGGTGGTAGACAGTCTGGACTGAGGTTGGACAACCTTACTGGGGTGGTAGACAGTCTGGACTGAGGTTGGACAACCTTACTGGGGTGGTAGACAGTCAGGACTGAGGTTGGACAACCTTACTGGGGTGGTAGACAGTCTGGACTGAGGTTGGACAACCTTACTGGGGTGGTAGACAGTCTGGACTGAGGTTGGACAACCTTACTGGGGTGGTAGACAGTCTGGACTGAGGTTGGACAACCTTACTGGGGTGGTAGACAGTCTGGACTGAGGTTGGACAACCTTACTGGGGTGGTAGACAGTCTGGACTGAGGTTGGACAACCTTACTGGGGTGGTAGACAGTCTGGACTGAGGTTGGACAACCTTACTGGGGTGGTAGACAGTCTGGACTGAGGTTGGACAACCTTACTGGGGTGGTAGACAGTCTGGACTGAGGTTGGACAACCTTACTGGGGTTGTAGACAGTCTGGACTGAGGTTGGACAACCTTACTGGGGTGGTAGACAGTCTGGACTGAGGTTGGACAATCTTACTGGAGTGGTAGACAGTCAGGACTGAGGTTGGACAACCTTACTGGGGTGGTAGACAGTCTGGACTGAGGTTGGACAACCTTACTGGGGTGGTAGACAGTCTGGACTGAGGTTGGACAACCTTACTGGGGTGGTAGACAGTCTGGACTGAGGTTGGACAACCTTACTGGGGTGGTAGACAGTCTGGACTGAGGTTGGACAACCTTAGTGGGGTGGTAGACAGTCTGGACTGAGGTTGGACAACCTTACTGGGGTGGTAGACAGTCTGGACTGAGGTTGGACAACCTTACTGGGGTGGTAGACAGTCTGGACTGAGGTTGGACAACCTTACTGGGGTGGTAGACAGTCAGGACTGAGGTTGGACAACCTTACTGGGGTGGTAGACAGTCTGGACTGAGGTTGGACAACCTTACTGGGGTGGTAGACAGTCTGGACTGAGGTTGGACAACCTTACTGGGGTGGTAGACAGTCTGGACTGAGGTTGGACAACCTTACTGGGGTGGTAGACAGTCTGGACTGAGGTTGGACAACCTTACTGGGGTGGTAGACAGTCTGGACTGAGGTTGGACAATCTTACTGGGGTGGTAGACAGTCTGGACTGAGGTTGGACAACCTTACTGGGGTGGTAGACAGTCTGGACTGAGGTTGGACAACCTTACTGGTGTGGTAGACAGTCAGGACTGAGGTTGGACAACCTTACTGGGGTGGTAGACAGTCTGGACTGAGGTTGGACAACCTTACTGGTTGTGGTAGACAGTCAGGACTGAGGTTGGACAACCTTACTGGGGTGGTAGACAGTCTGGACTGAGGTTGGACAACCTTACTGTGGTGGTAAACAGTCAGGACTGAGGTTGGACAACCTTACTGGGGTGGTAGACAGTCTGGACTGAGGTTGGACAACCTTACTGGGGTGTTCGACAGTCTGGACTGAGGTTGGACAACCTTACTGGGGTGGTAGACAGTCTGGATTGAGGTCAGACAACCTTACTGGGGTGGTAGACAGTCTGGACTGAGGTTGGACAACCTTACTGGGGTGGTAGACAGTCTGGACTGAGGTTGGACAACCTTACTGGGGTGGTAGACAGTCTGGACTGAGGTTGGACAACCTTACTGGGGTGGTAGACACTCTGGACTGAGGTTGGACAACCTTACCGGGGTGGTAGAACGTCTGGACTGAGGTTGGACAACCTTACTGGGGTGGTAGACCGTCTGGACTGAGGTTGGACAACCTTACTGGGGTAGTAGACAGTCTGGACTGAGGTTGGACAACCTTACTGGGGTGGTAGACAGTCAGGACTGAGGTTGGACAACCTTAATGGGGTGGTAGACAGTCTGGACTGAGGTTGGACAAACTTACAGGGGTGGTAGACCGTCTGGACTGAAGTTGGACAACCTTACTGGGGTGGTAGACACTCTGGACTGAGGTTGGACAACCTTACCGGGGTGGTAGACAGTCTGGACTGAGATTGGACAACCTTCCTGGGGTGGTAGACCGTCTGGACTGAGGTTGGACAACCTTACAGGGGTGGTAAACTGTCTGGACTGAGGTTAAACAACCTTACTGGGGTGGTAGACAGTCTGGACTGAGGTTGGACAACCTTACTGGGGTGGTAGACCGTCTGGACTGAGGTTGGACAACCTTACTGGGGTGGTAGACAGTCTGGACTGAGGTTGGACAACCTTACTGGGGTGGTAGACAGTCTGGACTGAGGTTGGACAACCTTACTGGGGTGGTAGACAGTCTGGACTGAGGTTGGACAACCTTACTGGGGTGGTAGACAGTCTGGACTGAGGTTGGACAACCTTACTGGGGTGGTAGACCGTATGGACTGAGGTTGGACAACCTTACTGGGGTGGTAGACAGTCTGGACTGAGGTTGGACAACCTTACTGGGGTGGTAGACAGTCAGGACTGAGGTTGGACAACCTTACTGGGGTGGTAGACAGTCTGGACTGAGGTTGGACAACCTTACTGGTTGTGGTAGACAGTCAGGACTGAGGTTGGACAACCTTACTGGGGTGGTAGACAGTCTGGACTGAGGTTGGACAACCTTACTGTGGTGGTAAACAGTCAGGACTGAGGTTGGACAACCTTACTGGGGTGGTAGACAGTCTGGACTGAGGTTGGACAACCTTACTGGGGTGGTAGACAGTCTGGACTGAGGTTGGACAACCTTACTGGGGTGGTAGACAGTCTGGACTGAGGTTGGACAACCTTACTGGGGTGGTAGACAGTCTGGACTGAGGTTGGACAACCTTACTGGGGTGGTAGACAGTCTGGACTGAGGTTGGACAACCTAACTGGGGTGGTAGACAGTCTGGACTGAGGTTGGACAACCTTACTGGGGTGATAGACAGTCTGGACTGAGGTTGGACAACCTTACTGGGGTGGTAGACAGTCTGGACTGAGGTTGGACAACCTTACTGGGGTGGTAGACAGTCTGGACTGAGGTTGGACAACCTTACTGGGGTGGTAGACAGTCTGGACTGAGGTTGGACAACCTTACTGGGGTGGTAGACAGTCTGGACTGAGTTTGGACAACCTTACTGGGGTGGTAGACAGTCTGGACTGAGGTTGGACAACCTTACTGGGGTGGTAGACAGTCTGGACTGAGGTTGGACAACCTTACTGGGTGTGGTAGACAGTCTGGACTGAGGTTGGACAACCTTACTGGGGTGTTCGACAGTCTGGACTGAGGTTGGACAACCTTACTGGGGTGGTAGACAGTCTGGACTGAGGTTGGACAACCTTACTGGGGTGGTAGACAGTCTGGACTGAGGTCGGACAACCTTACTGGGGTGGTAGACAGTCTGGACTGAGGTGGACAACCTTACTGGGGTGGTAGACAGTCTGGATTGAGGTGGACAACCTTACTGGGGTGGTAGACAGTCTGGACTGAGGTTGGACAACCTTACTGGGGTGTTAGACAGTCTGGACTGAGGTCGGACAACCTTACTGGGGTGGTAGACAGTCTGGACTGAGGTTGGACAACCTTACTGGGGTGTAGACAGTCTGGACTGAGGTTGGACAACCTTACTGGGGTGGTAGACAGTCTGGACTGAGGTTGGACAACCTTACTGGGGTGGTAGACAGTCTGGACTGAGGTTGGACAACCTTACTGGGGTGGTAGACAGTCAGGACTGAGGTTGGACAACCTTACTGGGGTGGTAGACAGTCTGGACTGAGGTTGGACAACCTTACTGGGGTGGTAGACAGTCTGGACTGAGGTTGGACAACCTTACTGGGGTGGTAGACAGTCTGGACTGAGGTTGGACAACCTTACTGGGGTGGTAGACAGTCTGGACTGAGGTTGGACAACCTTACTGGGGTGGTAGACAGTCTGGACTGAGGTTGGACAACCTTACTGGGGTGGTAGACAGTCTGGACTGAGGTTGGACAACCTTACTGGGGTGGTAGACAGTCTGGACTGAGGTTGGACAACCTTACTGGGGTGGTAGACAGTCTGGACTGAGGTTGGACAACCTTACTGGGGTGGTAGACAGTCTGGACTGAGGTTGGACAACCTTACTGGGGTGGTAGACAGTCTGGACTGAGGTTGGACAACCTTACTGGGGTGGTAGACAGTCTGGACTGAGGTTGGACAACCTTACTGGGGTAGTAGACAGTCTGGACTGAGGTTGGACAACCTTACTGGGGTGGTAAACAGTCTAAACTGAGGTCGAACAACCTTACTGGGGTGGTAGACAGTCTGGATTGAGGTCAGACAACCTTACTGGGGTGGTAGACAGTCTGGACTGAGGTTGGACAACCTTACTGGGGTGGTAGACAGTCTGGACTGAGGTTGTACAACCTTACTGGGGTGGTAGACAGTCAGGACTGAGGTTGGACAACCTTACTGGGGTGGTAGACAGTCTGGACTGAGGTTGGACAACCTTACTGGGGTGGTAGACAGTCAGGACTGAGGTTGGACAACCTTACTGGGGTGGTAGACAGTCTGGACTGAGGTTGGACAACCTTACTGTGGTGGTAAACAGTCAGGACTGAGGTTGGACAACCTTACTGGGGTGGTAGACAGTCTGGACTGAGGTTGGACAACCTTACTGGGGTGGTAGACAGTCTGGACTGAGGTTGGACAACCTTACTGGGGTGGTAGACAGTCTGGACTGAGGTTGGACAACCTTACTGGGGTGGTAGACAGTCTGGACTGAGGTTGGACAACCTTACTGGGGTGGTAGACAGTCTGGACTGAGGTTGGACAACCTAACTGGGGTGGTAGACAGTCTGGACTGAGGTTGGACAACCTTACTGGGGTGATAGACAGTCTGGACTGAGGTTGGACAACCTTACTGGGGTGGTAGACAGTCAGGACTGAGGTTGGACAACCTTACTGGGGTGGTAGACAGTCTGGACTGAGGTTGGACAACCTTACTGGGGTGTTCGACAGTCTGGACTGAGGTTGGACAACCTTACTGGGGTGGTAGACAGTCTGGACTGAGGTTGGACAACCTTACTGGGGTGTTCGACAGTCTGGACTGAGGTTGGACAACCTTACTGGGGTGGTAGACAGTCTGGACTGAGGTTGGACAACCTTACTGGGGTGGTAGACAGTCTGGACTGAGTTTGGACAACCTTACTGGGGTGGTAGACAGTCTGGACTGAGGTTGGACAACCTTACTGGGGTGGTAGACAGTCTGGACTGAGGTTGGACAACCTTACTGCGGTGTTCGACAGTCTGGGCTGAGGTTGGACAACCTTACTGGGGTGTTCGACAGTCTGGACTGAGGTTGGACAACCTTACTGCGGTGTTCGACAGTCTGGGCTGAGGTTGGACAACCTTACTGGGGTGTTCGACAGTCTGGACTGAGGTTGGACAACCTTACTAGGGTGGTAGACAGTCAGGACTGAGGTTGGACAACCTTACTGGGGTGGTAGACAGTCTGGACTGAGGTCGGACAACCTTACTGGGGTGGTAGACAGTCTGGACTGAGGTCGGACAACCTTACTGGGGTGGTAGACAGTCTGGATTGAGGTCGGACAACCTTACTGGGGTAGTAGACAGTCTGGACTGAGGTCGGACAACCTTACTGGGGTGTTCGACAGTCTGGACTGAGGTCGGACAACCTTACTGGGGTGGTAGACAGTCTGGACTGAGGTTGGACAACCTTACTGGGGTGGTAGACAGTCTGGACTGAGGTTGGACAACCTTACTGGGGTGGTAGACAGTCAGGACTGAGGTTGGACAACCTTACTGGGGTGGTAGACAGTCTGGACTGGGGTTGGACAACCTTACTGGGGTGGTAGACAGTCTGGACTGAGGTTGGACAACCTTACTGGGGTGGTAGACAGTCTGGACTGAGGTTGGACAACCTTACTGGGGTGGTAGACAGTCTGGACTGAGGTTGGACAACCTTACTGGGGTGGTAGACAGTCTGGACTGAGGTTGGACAACCTTACTGGGGTGGTAGACAGTCTGGACTGAGGTTGGACAACCTTACTGGGGTGGTAGACAGTCTGGACTGAGGTTGGACAACCTTACTGGGGTGGTAGACAGTCTGGACTGAGGTTGGACAACCTTACTGGAGTGGTAGACAGTCAGGACTGAGGTTGGACAACCTTACTGGGGTGGTAGACAGTCTGGACTGAGGTTGGACAACCTTACTGGGGTGGTAGACAGTCTGGACTGAGGTTGGACAACCTTACTGGGGTGTTCGACAGTCTGGACTGAGGTTGGACAACCTTACTGGGGTGGTAGACAGTCTGGACTGAGGTTGGACAACCTTAGTGGGGTGGTAGACAGTCTGGACTGAGGTTGGACAACCTTACTGGGGTGGTAGACAGTCTGGACTGAGGTTGGACAACCTTACTGGGGTGGTAGACAGTCTGGACTGAGGTTGGACAACCTTACTGGGGTGGTAGACAGTCAGGACTGAGGTTGGACAACCTTACTGGGGTGGTAGACAGTCTGGACTGAGGTTGGACAACCTTACTGGGGTGGTAGACAGTCTGGACTGAGGTTGGACAACCTTACTGGGGTGGTAGACAGTCTGGACTGAGGTTGGACAACCTTACTGGGGTGGTAGACAGTCTGGACTGAGGTTGGACAACCTTACTGGGGTGGTAGACAGTCTGGACTGAGGTTGGACAACCTTACTGGGGTGGTAGACAGTCTGGACTGAGGTTGGACAACCTTACTGGGGTGGTAGACAGTCTGGACTGAGGTTGGACAACCTTACTGGGGTGGTAGACACTCTGGACTGAGGTTGGACAACCTTACCGGGGTGGTAGACGGTCTGGACTGAGGTTGGACAACCTTACTGGGGTGGTAGACAGTCTGGACTGAGGTTGGACAACCTTACTGGGGTGGTAGACAGTCAGGACTGAGGTTGGACAACCTTACTGGGGTGGTAGACAGTCTGGACTGAGGTTGGACAACCTTACTGGGGTGTTCGACAGTCTGGACTGAGGTTGGACAACCTTACTGGGGTGGTAGACAGTCTGGACTGAGGTTGGACAACCTTACTGGGGTGGTAGACAGTCTGGACTGAGGTTGGACAACCTTACTGGGGTGGTAGACAGTCTGGACTGAGGTTGGACAACCTTACTGGGGTGGTAGACAGTCTGGACTGAGGTTGGACAACCTTACTGGGGTGGTAGACAGTCTGGACTGAGGTTGGACAACCTTACTGGGGTGGTAGACAGTCTGGACTGAGGTTGGACAACCTTACTGGGGTGGTAGACAGTCTGGACTGAGGTTGGACAACCTTACTGGGGTGGTAGACAGTCTGGACTGAGGTTGGACAACCTTACTGGGGTGGTAGACAGTCTGGACTGAGGTTGGACAACCTTACTGGGGTGGTAGACAGTCTGGACTGAGGTTGGACAACCTTACTGGGGTGGTAGACAGTCTGGACTGAGGTTGGACAACCTTACTGGGGTGGTAGACAGTCTGGACTGAGGTTGGACAACCTTACTGGGGTGGTAGACAGTCTGGACTGAGGTTGGACAACCTTACTGGGTGGTAGACAGTCAGGACTGAGGTTGGACAACCTTACTGGGGTGGTAGACAGTCTGGACTGAGGTTGGACAACCTTACTGGGGTGGTAGACAGTCTGGACTGAGGTTGGACAACCTTACTGGGGTGGTAGACAGTCTGGACTGAGGTTGGACAACCTTACTGGGGTGGTAGACAGTCTGGACTGAGGTTGGACAACCTTACTGGGGTGGTAGACAGTCTGGACTGAGGTTGGACAACCTTACTGGGGTGGTAGACAGTCTGGACTGAGGTTGGACAACCTTACTGGGGTGGTAGACAGTCTGGACTGAGGTTGGACAACCTTACTGGGGTGGTAGACAGTCTGGACTGAGGTTGGACAACCTTACTGGGGTGGTAGACAGTCTGGACTGAGGTTGGACAACCAGTCTGGACTGAGGTTGGACAACCTTACTGGGGTGGTAGACAGTCTGGACTGAGGTTGGACAACCTTACTGGGGTGGTAGACAGTCTGGACTGAGGTTGGACAATCTTACTGGGGTGGTAGACAGTCTGGACTGAGGTTGGACAACCTTACTGGGGTGGTAGACAGTCTGGACTGAGGTTGGACAACCTTACTGGTGTGGTAGACAGTCTGGACTGAGGTTGGACAACCTTACTGGGGTGGTAGACAGTCTGGACTGAGGTTGGACAACCTTACTGGGGTGGTAGACAGTCAGGACTGAGGTTGGACAACCTTACTGGGGTGGTAGACAGTCTGGACTGAGGTTGGACAACCTTACTGGGGTGGTAGACAGTCTGGACTGAGGTTGGACAACCTTACTGGGGTGGTAGACAGTCTGGACTGAGGACAACCTTACTGGGGTGTTGGACAACCTGGATTGAGGTCAGACAACCTTACTGGGGTGGTAGACAGTCTGGACTGAGGTTGGACACTGGGGTGGTAGACAGTCTGGACTGAGGTTGGACAACCTTACTGGGGTGGTAGACAGTCTGGACTGAGGTTGGACAACCTTACTGGGGTGGTAGACACTCTGGACTGAGGTTGGACAACCTTACCGGGGTGGTAGAACGTCTGGACTGAGGTTGGACAACCTTACTGGGGTGGTAGACAGTCTGGACTGAGGTTGGACAACCTTACTGGGGTAGTAGACAGTCTGGACTGAGGTTGGACAACCTTACTGGGGTGGTAGACAATCAGGACTGAGGTTGGACAACCTTAATGGGGTGGTAGACAGTCTGGACTGAGGTTGGACAAACTTACAGGGGTGGTAGACCGTCTGGACTGAAGTTGGACAACCTTACTGGGGTGGTAGACACTCTGGACTGAGGTTGGACAACCTTACCGGGGTGGTAGACAGTCTGGACTGAGATTGGACAACCTTCCTGGGGTGGTAGACCGTCTGGACTGAGGTTGGACAACCTTACAGGGGTGGTAAACTGTCTGGACTGAGGTTAAACAACCTTACTGGGGTGGTAGACAGTCTGGACTGAGGTTGGACAACCTTACTGGGGTGGTAGGTCTGGACTGAGGTTGGACAACCTTACTGGGGTGGTAGACAGTCTGGACTGAGGTTGGACAACCTTACTGGGGTGGTAGACAGTCTGGACTGAGGTTGGACAACCTTACTGGGGTGGTAGACAGTCTGGACTGAGGTTGGACAACCTTACTGGGGTGGTAGACAGTCTGGACTGAGGTTGGACAACCTTACTGGGGTGGTAGACCGTATGGACTGAGGTTGGACAACCTTACTGGGGTGGTAGACAGTCTGGACTGAGGTTGTACAACCTTACTGGGGTGGTAGACAGTCAGGACTGAGGTTGGACAACCTTACTGGGGTGGTAGACAGTCTGGACTGAGGTTGGACAACCTTACTGGTTGTGGTAGACAGTCAGGACTGAGGTTGGACAACCTTACTGGGGTGGTAGACAGTCTGGACTGAGGTTGGACAACCTTACTGTGGTGGTAAACAGTCAGGACTGAGGTTGGACAACCTTACTGGGGTGGTAGACAGTCTGGACTGAGGTTGGACAACCTTACTGGGGTGGTAGACAGTCTGGACTGAGGTTGGACAACCTTACTGGGGTGGTAGACAGTCTGGACTGAGGTTGGACAACCTTACTGGGGTGGTAGACAGTCTGGACTGAGGTTGGACAACCTTACTGGGGTGGTAGACAGTCTGGACTGAGGTTGGACAACCTAACTGGGGTGGTAGACAGTCTGGACTGAGGTTGGACAACCTTACTGGGGTGATAGACAGTCTGGACTGAGGTTGGACAACCTTACTGGGGTGGTAGACAGTCTGGACTGAGGTTGGACAACCTTACTGGGGTGGTAGACAGTCTGGACTGAGGTTGGACAACCTTACTGGGGTGTTAGACAGTCTGGACTGAGGTTGGACAACCTTACTGGGGTGGTAGACAGTCTGGACTGAGGTTGGACTGAGACAGTCTGGACTGAGGTTGGACAACCTTACTGGGGTGGTAGACAGTCTGGACTGAGGTTGGACAACCTTACTGGGGTGGTAGACAGTCTGGACTGAGTTTGGACAACCTTACTGGGGTGGTAGACAGTCTGGACTGAGGTTGGACAACCTTACTGGGGTGGTAGACAGTCTGGACTGAGGTTGGACAACCTTACTGCGGTGTTCGACAGTCTGGGCTGAGGTTGGACAACCTTACTGGGGTGTTCGACAGTCTGGACTGAGGTTGGACAACCTTACTAGGGTGGTAGACAGTCAGGACTGAGGTTGGACAACCTTACTGGGGTGGTAGACAGTCTGGACTGAGGTTGGACAACCTTACTGGGGTGGTAGACAGTCTGGACTGAGGTTGGACAACCTTACTGGGGTGGTAGACAGTCTGGATTGAGGTTGGACAACCTTACTGGGGTGGTAGACAGTCTGGACTGAGGTTGGACAACCTTACTGGGGTGTAGACAGTCTGGACTGAGGTCGGACAACCTTACTGGGGTGGTAGACAGTCTGGACTGAGGTTGGACAACCTTACTGGGGTGGTAGACAGTCTGGACTGAGGTTGGACAACCTTACTGGGGTGGTAGACAGTCAGGACTGAGGTTGGACAACCTTACTGGGGTGGTAGACAGTCTGGACTGGGGTTGGACAACCTTACTGGGGTGGTAGACAGTCTGGACTGAGGTTGGACAACCTTACTGGGGTGGTAGACAGTCTGGACTGAGGTTGGACAACCTTACTGGGGTGGTAGACAGTCTGGACTGAGGTTGGACAACCTTACTGGGGTGGTAGACAGTCTGGACTGAGGTTGGACAACCTTACTGGGGTGGTAGACAGTCTGGACTGAGGTTGGACAACCTTACTGGGGTGGTAGACAGTCTGGACTGAGGTTGGACAACCTTACTGGGGTGGTAGACAGTCTGGACTGAGGTTGGACAACCTTACTGGAGTGGTAGACAGTCAGGACTGAGGTTGGACAACCTTACTGGGGTGGTAGACAGTCTGGACTGAGGTTGGACAACCTTACTGGGGTGGTAGACAGTCTGGACTGAGGTTGGACAACCTTACTGGGGTGTTCGACAGTCTGGACTGAGGTTGGACAACCTTACTGGGGTGGTAGACAGTCTGGACTGAGGTTGGACAACCTTAGTGGGGTGGTAGACAGTCTGGACTGAGGTTGGACAACCTTACTGGGGTGGTAGACAGTCTGGACTGAGGTTGGACAACCTTACTGGGGTGGTAGACAGTCTGGACTGAGGTTGGACAACCTTACTGGGGTGGTAGACAGTCAGGACTGAGGTTGGACAACCTTACTGGGGTGGTAGACAGTCTGGACTGAGGTTGGACAACCTTACTGGGGTGGTAGACAGTCTGGACTGAGGTTGGACAACCTTACTGGGGTGGTAGACAGTCTGGACTGAGGTTGGACAACCTTACTGGGGTGGTAGACAGTCTGGACTGAGGTTGGACAACCTTACTGGGGTGGTAGACAGTCAGGACTGAGGTTGGACAACCTTACTGGGGTGGTAGACAGTCTGGACTGAGGTTGGACAACCTTACTGGGGTGGTAGACAGTCTGGACTGAGGTTGGACAACCTTACTGGGGTGGTAGACAGTCTGGACTGAGGTTGGACAACCTTACTGGGGTGGTAGACAGTCTGGACTGAGGTTGGACAACCTTACTGGGGTGGTAGACAGTCTGGACTGAGGTTGGACAACCTTACTGGGGTGGTAGACAGTCAGGACTGAGGTTGGACAACCTTACTGGGGTGGTAGACAGTCTGGACTGAGGTTGGACAACCTTACTGGGGGTCGACAGTCTGGACTGAGGTTGGACAACCTTACTGGGGTGGTAGACAGTCTGGACTGAGGTTGGACAACCTTACTGGGGTGGTAGACAGTCTGGACTGAGGTTGGACAACCTTACTGGGGTGGTAGACAGTCTGGACTGAGGTTGGACAACCTTACTGGGGTGGTTCGACAGTCTGGACTGAGGTTGGACAACCTTACTGGGGTGGTAGACAGTCTGGACTGAGGTTGGACAACCTTACTGGGGTGGTAGACAGTCTGGACTGAGTTTGGACAACCTTACTGGGGTGGTAGACAGTCTGGACTGAGGTTGGACAACCTTACTGGGGTGGTAGACAGTCTGGACTGAGGTTGGACAACCTTACTGCGGTGTTCGACAGTCTGGGCTGAGGTTGGACAACCTTACTGGGGTGTTCGACAGTCTGGACTGAGGTTGGACAACCTTACTGGGGTGGTAGACAGTCAGGACTGAGGTTGGACAACCTTACTGGGGTGGTAGACAGTCTGGACTGAGGTTGGACAACCTTACTGGGGTGGTAGACAGTCTGGACTGAGGTTGGACAACCTTACTGGGGTGGTAGACAGTCTGGATTGAGGTCGGACAACCTTACTGGGGTGGTAGACAGTCTGGACTGAGGTGGACAACCTTACTGGGGTGTTAGACAGTCTGGACTGAGGTCGGACAACCTTACTGGGGTGGTAGACAGTCTGGACTGAGGTTGGACAACCTTACTGGGGTGGTAGACAGTCTGGACTGAGGTTGGACAACCTTACTGGGGTGGTAGACAGTCAGGACTGAGGTTGGACAACCTTACTGGGGTGGTAGACAGTCTGGACTGGGGTTGGACAACCTTACTGGGGTGGTAGACAGTCTGGACTGAGGTTGGACAACCTTACTGGGGTGGTAGACAGTCTGGACTGAGGTTGGACAACCTTACTGGGGTGGTAGACAGTCTGGACTGAGGTTGGACAACCTTACTGGGGTGGTAGACAGTCTGGACTGAGGTTGGACAACCTTACTGGGGTGGTAGACAGTCTGGACTGAGGTTGGACAACCTTACTGGGGTGGTAGACAGTCTGGACTGAGGTTGGACAACCTTACTGGGGTGGTAGACAGTCTGGACTGAGGTTGGACAACCTTACTGGGAGTGGTAGACAGTCAGGACTGAGGTTGGACAACCTTACTGGGGTGGTAGACAGTCTGGACTGAGGTTGGACAACCTTACTGGGGTGGTAGACAGTCTGGACTGAGGTTGGACAACCTTACTGGGGTGTTCGACAGTCTGGACTGAGGTTGGACAAACTTACTGGGGTGGTAGACAGTCTGGACTGAGGTTGGACAACCTTAGTGGGGTGGTAGACCGTCTGGACTGAGGTTGGACAACCTTACTGGGGTGGTAGACAGTCTGGACTGAGGTTGGACAACCTTACTGGGGTGGTAGACAGTCTGGACTGAGGTTGGACAACCTTACTGGGGTGGTAGACAGTCAGGACTGAGGTTGGACAACCTTACTGGGGTGGTAGACAGTCTGGACTGAGGTTGGACAACCTTACTGGGGTGGTAGACAGTCTGGACTGAGGTTGGACAACCTTACTGGGGTGGTAGACAGTCTGGACTGAGGTTGGACAACCTTACTGGGGTGGTAGACAGTCTGGACTGAGGTTGGACAACCTTACTGGGGTGGTAGACAGTCTGGACTGAGGTTGGACAACCTTACTGGGGTGGTAGACAGTCTGGACTGAGGTTGGACAACCTTACTGGGGTGGTAGACAGTCTGG
This sequence comes from Oncorhynchus gorbuscha, assembly GCF_021184085.1. Lineage (NCBI taxonomy): Eukaryota > Metazoa > Chordata > Actinopteri > Salmoniformes > Salmonidae > Oncorhynchus > Oncorhynchus gorbuscha. The sequence continues at coordinate 77,542,646 of NC_060178.1, read as the reverse complement.
ACTGAGGTTGGACAACCTTACTGGGGTGGTAGACAGTCTGGACTGAGGTTGGACAACCTTACTGGGGTGGTAGACGGTCTGGACTGAGGTTGGACAACCTTACTGGGGTGGTAGACAGTCTGGACTGAGGTTGGACAACCTTACTGGGGTGGTAGACAGTCAGGACTGAGGTTGGACAACCTTACTGGGGTGGTAGACAGTCTGGACTGAGGTTGGACAACCTTACTGGGGTGTTAGACAGTCTGGACTGAGGTTGGACAACCTTACTGGGGTGGTAGACAGTCTGGACTGAGGTTGGACAACCTTACTGGGGTGGTAGACAGTCTGGACTGGACTGGGGTGGTAGACAGTCTGGACTGAGGTTGGACAACCTTACTGGGGTGGTAGACAGTCTGGACTGAGGTTGGACAACCTTACTGGGGTGGTAGACAGTCTGGACTGAGGTTGGACAACCTTACTGGGGTGGTAGACAGTCTGGACTGAGGTTGGACAACCTTACTGGGGTGGTAGACAGTCTGGACTGAGGTTGGACAACCTTACTGGGGTGGTAGACAGTCTGGACTGAGGTTGGACAACCTTACTGGGGTGGTAGACAGTCTGGACTGAGGTTGGACAACCTTACTGGGGTGGTAGACAGTCTGGACTGAGGTTGGACAACCTTACTGGGGTTGTAGACAGTCTGGACTGAGGTTGGACAACCTTGGACAACCTTACTGGGGTGGTAGACAGTCTGGACTGAGGTTGGACAACCTTACTGGGGTGGTAGACAGTCAGGACTGAGGTTGGACAACCTTACTGGGGTGGTAGACAGTCTGGACTGAGGTTGGACAACCTTACTGGGGTGGTAGACAGTCTGGACTGAGGTTGGACAACCTTACTGGGGTGGTAGACAGTCAGGACTGAGGTTGGACAACCTTACTGGGGTGGTAGACAGTCTGGACTGAGGTTGGACAACCTTACTGGTTGTGGTAGACAGTCAGGACTGAGGTTGGACAACCTTACTGGGGTGGTAGACAGTCTGGACTGAGGTTGGACAACCTTACTGTGGTGGTAGACAGTCAGGACTGAGGTTGGACAACCTTACTGGGGTGGTAGACAGTCTGGACTGAGGTTGGACAACCTTACTGGGGTGGTAGACAGTCTGGACTGAGGTTGGACAACCTTACTGGGGTGGTAGACAGTCTGGACTGAGGTTGGACAACCTTACTGGGGTGGTAGACAGTCTGGACTGAGGTTGGACAACCTTACTGGGGTGGTAGACAGTCTGGACTGAGGTTGGACAACCTAACTGGGGTGGTAGACAGTCTGGACTGAGGTTGGACAACCTTACTGGGGTGATAGACAGTCTGGACTGAGGTTGGACAACCTTACTGGGGTGGTAGACAGTCAGGACTGAGGTTGGACAACCTTACTGGGGTGGTAGACAGTCTGGACTGAGGTTGGACAACCTTACTGGGGTGTTCGACAGTCTGGACTGAGGTTGGACAACCTTACTGGGGTGGTAGACAGTCTGGACTGAGGTTGGACAACCTTACTGGGGTGTTCGACAGTCTGGACTGAGGTTGGACAACCTTACTGGGGTGGTAGACAGTCTGGACTGAGGTTGGACAACCTTACTGGGGTGGTAGACAGTCTGGACTGAGTTTGGACAACCTTACTGGGGTGGTAGACAGTCTGGACTGAGGTTGGACAACCTTACTGGGGTGGTAGACAGTCTGGACTGAGGTTGGACAACCTTACTGCGGTGTTCGACAGTCTGGGCTGAGGTTGGACAACCTTACTGGGGTGTTCGACAGTCTGGACTGAGGTTGGACAACCTTACTAGGGTGGTAGACAGTCAGGACTGAGGTTGGACAACCTTACTGGGGTGGTAGACAGTCTGGACTGAGGTCGGACAACCTTACTGGGGTGGTAGACAGTCTGGACTGAGGTCGGACAACCTTACTGGGGTGGTAGACAGTCTGGATTGAGGTCGGACAACCTTACTGGGGTGGTAGACAGTCTGGACTGAGGTCGGACAACCTTACTGGGGTGTTCGACAGTCTGGACTGAGGTCGGACAACCTTACTGGGGTGGTAGACAGTCTGGACTGAGGTTGGACAACCTTACTGGGGTGGTAGACAGTCTGGACTGAGGTTGGACAACCTTACTGGGGTGGTAGACAGTCAGGACTGAGGTTGGACAACCTTACTGGGGTGGTAGACAGTCTGGACTGGGGTTGGACAACCTTACTGGGGTGGTAGACAGTCTGGACTGAGGTTGGACAACCTTACTGGGGTGGTAGACAGTCTGGACTGAGGTTGGACAACCTTACTGGGGTGGTAGACAGTCTGGACTGAGGTTGGACAACCTTACTGGGGTGGTAGACAGTCTGGACTGAGGTTGGACAACCTTACTGGGGTGGTAGACAGTCTGGACTGAGGTTGGACAACCTTACTGGGGTGGTAGACAGTCTGGACTGAGGGACTGAGGTTGGACAACCTTACTGGGGTGGTAGACAGTCTGGACTGAGGTTGGACAACCTTACTGGGGTGGTAGACAGTCTGGACTGAGGTTGGACAACCTTACTGGGGTGGTAGACAGTCTGGACTGAGGTTGGACAACCTTACTGGGGTGGTAGACAGTCTGGACTGAGGTTGGACAACCTTACTGGGGTGGTAGACAGTCTGGACTGAGGTTGGACAACCTTACTGGGGTGGTAGACAGTCTGGACTGAGGTTGGACAACCTTACTGGGGTGGTAGACAGTCTGGACTGAGGTTGGACAACCTTACTGGGGTGGTAGACAGTCTGGACTGAGGTTGGACAACCTTACTGGGGTGGTAGACAGTCTGGACTGAGGTTGGACAACCTTACTGGGGTGGTAGACAGTCTGGACTGAGGTTGGACAACCTTACTGGGGTGGTAGACAGTCTGGACTGAGGTTGGACAACCTGGGGTTAGACAGTCTGGGGTGGTAGACAGTCTGGACTGAGGTTGGACAACCTTACTGGGGTGGTAGACAGTCTGGACTGAGGTTGGACAACCTTACTGGTGTGGTAGACAGTCAGGACTGAGGTTGGACAACCTTACTGGGGTGGTAGACAGTCTGGACTGAGGTTGGACAACCTTACTGGGGTGGTAGACAGTCTGGACTGAGGTTGGACAACCTTACTGGGGTGGTAGACAGTCTGGACTGAGGTTGGACAACCTTACTGGGGTGGTAGACGGTCTGGACTGAGGTTGGACAACCTTACCGGGGTGGTAGACAGTCTGGACTGAGGTTGGACAACCTTACTGGGGTGGTAGACAGTCAGGACTGAGGTTGGACAACCTTACTGGGGTGGTAGACAGTCTGGACTGAGGTTGGACAACCTTACTGGGGTGTTCGACAGTCTGGACTGAGGTTGGACAACCTTACTGGGGTGGTAGACAGTCTGGACTGAGGTTGGACAACCTTACTGGGGTGGTAGACAGTCTGGACTGAGGTTGGACAACCTTACTGGGGTGGTAGACAGTCTGGACTGAGGTTGGACAACCTTACTGGGGTGGTAGACAGTCTGGACTGAGGTTGGACAACCTTACTGGGGTGGTAGACAGTCTGGACTGAGGTTGGACAACCTTACTGGGGTGGTAGACAGTCTGGACTGAGGTTGGACAACCTTACTGGGGTGGTAGACAGTCTGGACTGAGGTTGGACAACCTTACTGGGGTGGTAGACAGTCTGGACTGAGGTTGGACTGGGGTGGTAGACAGTCTGGACTGAGGTTGGACAACCTTACTGGGGTGGTAGACAGTCTGGACTGAGGTTGGACAACCTTACTGGGGTGGTAGACAGTCTGGACTGAGGTTGGACAACAGTCTGGACTGAGGTTGGACAACCTTACTGGGGTGGTAGACAGTCTGGACTGAGGTTGGACAACCTTACTGGGGTGGTAGACAGTCTGGACTGAGGTTGGACAACCTTACTGGGGTGGTAGACAGTCTGGACTGAGGTTGGACAACCTTACTGGGGTGGTAGACAGTCTGGACTGAGGTTGGACAACCTTACTGGGGTGGTAGACAGTCTGGACTGAGGTTGGTTGGACAAGGTTGGACAACCTTACTGGGGTGGTAGACAGTCTGGACTGAGGTTGGACAACCTTACTGGGGTGGTAGACAGTCTGGACTGAGGTTGGACAACCTTAGTGGGGTGGTAGACAGTCTGGACTGAGGTTGGACAACCTTACTGGGGTGGTAGACAGTCTGGACTGAGGTTGGACAACCTTACTGGGGTGGTAGACAGTCTGGACTGAGGTTGGACAACCTTACTGGGGTGGTAGACAGTCTGGACTGAGGTTGGACAACCTTACTGGGGTGGTAGACAGTCTGGACTGAGGTTGGACAACCTTACTGGGGTGGTAGACAGTCTGGACTGAGGTTGGACAACCTTACTGGGGTGGTAGACAGTCTGGACTGAGGTTGGACAACCTTACTGGGGTGGTAGACAGTCTGGACTGAGGTTGGACAACCTTACTGGGGTGGTAGACAGTCTGGACTGAGGTTGGACAACCTTACTGGGGTGGTAGACAGTCTGGACTGAGGTTGGACAACCTTACTGGGGTGGTAGACACTCTGGACTGAGGTTGGACAACCTTACCGGGGTGGTAGACGGTCTGGACTGAGGTTGGACAACCTTACTGGGGTGGTAGACAGTCTGGACTGAGGTTGGACAACCTTACTGGGGTGGTAGACAGTCAGGACTGAGGTTGGACAACCTTACTGGGGTGGTAGACAGTCTGGACTGAGGTTGGACAACCTTACTGGGGTGGTAGACAGTCTGGACTGAGGTTGGACAACCTTACTGGGGTGGTAGACAGTCTGGACTGAGGTTGGACAACCTTACTGGGGTGGTAGACAGTCTGGACTGAGGTTGGACAACCTTACTGGGGTGGTAGACAGTCTGGACTGAGGTTGGACAACCTTACTGGGGTGGTAGACAGTCTGGACTGAGGTTGGACAACCTTACTGGGGTGGTAGACAGTCTGGACTGAGGTTGGACAACCTTACTGGGGTGGTAGACAGTCTGGACTGAGGTTGGACAACCTTACTGGGGTGGTAGACAGTCTGGACTGAGGTTGGACAACCTTACTGGGGTGGTAGACAGTCTGGACTGAGGTTGGACAACCTTACTGGGGTGGTAGACAGTCTGGACTGAGGTTGGACAACCTTACTGGGGTGGTAGACAGTCTGGACTGAGGTTGGACAACCTTACTGGGGTGGTAGACAGTCTGGACTGAGGTTGGACAACCTTACTGGGGTGGTAGACAGTCTGGACTGAGGTTGGACAACCTTACTGGGGTGGTAGACAGTCTGGACTGAGGTTGGACAACCTTACTGGGGTGGTAGACAGTCTGGACTGAGGTTGGACAACCTTACTGGGGTGGTAGACAGTCTGGACTGAGGTTGGACAACCTTACTGGGGTGGTAGACAGTCTGGACTGAGGTTGGACAACCTTACTGGGGTGGTAGACAGTCTGGACTGAGGTTGGACAACCTTAGTGGGGTGGTAGACAGTCTGGACTGAGGTTGGACAACCTTACTGGGGTGGTAGACAGTCTGGACTGAGGTTGGACAACCTTACTGGGGTGGTAGACAGTCAGGACTGAGGTTGGACAACCTTACTGGGGTGGTAGACAGTCTGGACTGAGGTTGGACAACCTTACTGGGGTGGTAGACAGTCTGGACTGAGGTTGGACAACCTTACTGGGGTGGTAGACAGTCTGGACTGAGGTTGGACAACCTTACTGGGGTGGTAGACAGTCTGGACTGAGGTTGGACAACCTTACTGGGGTGGTAGACAGTCTGGACTGAGGTTGGACAACCTTACTGGGGTGGTAGACAGTCTGGACTGAGGTTGGACAACCTTACTGGGGTGTTCGACAGTCTGGACTGAGGTTGGACAACCTTACTGGGGTGGTAGACAGTCTGGACTGAGGTTGGACAACCTTACTGGGGTGGTAGACAGTCTGGACTGAGGTTGGACAACCTTACTGGGGTGGTAGACACTCTGGACTGAGGTTGGACAACCTTACCGGGGTGGTAGACGGTCTGGACTGAGGTTGGACAACCTTACTGGGGTGGTAGACAGTCTGGACTGAGGTTGGACAACCTTACTGGGGTGGTAGACACTCTGGACTGAGGTTGGACAACCTTACCGGGGTGGTAGACGGTCTGGACTGAGGTTGGACAACCTTACACAAAGGTCAAATAAGACACAAGTAAAGGATGATTTCACATGATTTCTCATCTACAAAAGCCTACAACGCTTTCTTAGGTCAAAGTAATAAATGTATACACACTCATATTATTTCCCACACCAGTCCTATAACTATAAAAATCTATAGAGGCCCTATAGCCCAAGCCATATACACTGAAGATGGGTTGTTTAAGAAACAATTAGAGGGGTAACGTTATAAAGAGCTATTAGCAGGCAGAGCCAGGCTCCTTCCCTGTGCTTCCTGGGCTGGCTGGCTGGAGTACCTTTCACAGCTGATTTATAACACTGTCGCCTTCACAAGGCAACATAATTAATAGGACCATGGACTTCTAATTCCACTGACTTCCACAGCAAGTGGATTTCATTTGATTTATGATGGCCGGCAAGTTTGCATTTTATCAGTTCATTCAGTCATTATTTATGCTGATGACCAATTCCAATGGGTGGCGATCATCTAACTCGGCACTAATCAAAGAGAATTAGGGTTCACTGCATTATTTATACGCTGCTAATTTATCTTGGGAATGAGGGTTGAGAAGAATAGTTGCCGCGGTAACTCCGGGAAATAGGCTGGCTAGTTTAGAGGCGTGATTAGCATTAAAGGGGTCGTAGCACCTTGAATGACACAACCGATGCAGTTGTACCTGTACTGTATGGGCACACTAAAGTACTACAGTCCTTAGAAGTGGGGTTCAGAAGGAGTATGACGTACCTACCAGAAGGAGTATGAAGTTCCATAACTACTACAATTAATGGCAGGTACACATAGAAAAATCAGACAAGCTCAAAAAATCAACATTTTAAATAGGTCTTAGGTACTGCATTTATTAGACAAGCCCTGCTAGGTTATTTGTCTTCACAAATCTTCTAATAGACAGCTTGTCAAGCACTATGATTGCACTTCAAAGGATTCCCAAATGATCAATGACGAGTGCAAAGAAGCCATCATTTGTAAAGTGGGTTTCATGTTGATCGCCCTCAGCCCTGGGGCATAGATAGACATATCAAAGGGCTAGGTTTCTCCATGTGCCAATATGTGTTTATAATCTGATCTCAAACCACTAGGCAGACTGACTCTGGTTAAAGTCATGCACAGAATGCTAATAACCAAAGGCCCAAAAGTAACTAGAGTGATTCTATTTAGGGGGCTTGTCTGTAATCTGGACTTCAATATATGTGTAGCCTATAATACCAAACTCAAAGGTTGCACAAATATCTCAATGTCAAGTTATTATTTGGTCCTGAATTTTGATGATCTCTAACAATCTTGATTCACTTATTTCATATTCACAGGAGGAACAAATTGTCATTTTTCATCCAAGAAGGCAACACTTGGTGCACTGACATTTCCAAATATCAAAGCTACTGCTAGACCAAAAAATGTGTAACGCAATCACCAAGTGTTCTAATGAGAGCTGTGTAAAAGCATGCTCTATACCAACAATATTTTCGAAGCTACTTAATATATCTCATAAGGCCTAACTTATCCCTGAGGTCTAACAATATGGATAGAAAATGTCTAATGTGAAAACCACTCGTACCCACCAGGGTGACTGACATTACTAATGTTCAGAAGACCTTCCAATTTACAACAGGGCTAGTGCAAACATGACTGCCATTTAGGACTTCATTCAAATTATTATATATATTTTTTAAACTTTTATTTCACTAGGCAAGTCAGTTAAGAACAAATTCTTATTTACAATGACGGCCTACCCCGGCCAAACCCTCCCGTAACCCAGACGACGCTCGGCCAATTGTGTCTGTAGTGACGCCTCTAGCACTGCAATACAGTGGCTCAGACCGCTGAGCCACTCGGTCCCCAATCTTGTGCCCAAGGCAGCCAGAAAACAGCATATAAAAACAATGATAGTTCAACATTTATTCAAAGCCACAGACTTTAAATGTACAATGGTAACATAATCTTTGCATGGGGTTCTCGCCATTTTTGTCATGCATAGGTGTAATAGGTGGCAGGGAAGTCAGGCGCAGGAGAGTCAAATGGAGTGTAAAATGGAGTCTTTTAATAAAGTCCACAGAGTGTGCTCCATAACACTAAATGTACATAAACAAACAAACATGGGTACGAGGACTCGACGCGCACCTATAAAACAATCACACTACACTGACAATAAAACAATCTCTGACAAAGACATGAGGGGAAACAGAGGGTTAAATACACAACAGGTAATGAATGGGATTGAAAACAGGTGTGTGGAAAGACAAGACAAAACCAATGGAAAATAAAAAAAGGATCAATGATGGCTAGAAGACGGGTGACGTCGAACGCCGAGCACCGCCCGAACAAGGAGAGGCAACGACTTCGGCAGAAGTTGTGACAATTTTAGACAAAAAGGGTCAATTATGGCACCATAGGTTGAGTACAGTACTTTCTCAACATGTACTGGCTGAATGGCAATTTCTAACTGAGGTTTACTAGAATACCAATATGTTCTAATTTCAATAGCCTACACATCATATTCAATAGGAATAAACGAGTGCAAGAGTGCATCCACAAAGACACAGCAATATCTCTACACATATCCCTGTTCTCATGAAAGGCTTTAATGTTAAAGTAGAGTAAACAACCAAATATTATTTGAAGGGAAAGTAAAGTAGGCCTACCCGCCTGCCTGTACAGCCTACCTCCTAAAGCCCTGGCATCCCTAGCCAAATACAAACCAACAAACACGCCGCTGGTCCCTTCTGACGTCCCATGCAACGCAACACAATTTACAATAACCCAAAATGAAAAATGTAGTCTTCAAGCCTTTGACAACAGGTCCAACCCAAATGATCAGACTCCATTTGTTACCGCCGGTCCCTTTCCCCTGATAAATTGCATTTAGCAAAGTGTGGGAAGCTAAGCGTTCCTGACATGTTTTTATTGATTCACGCGGGTTATATTCATGTAATCCTGTTCGTAGGTAAATTGTGGTGCAGTGCAGGCAAATTCAACTCACACTGGGTTCTACTGGGAGGAAGAGAATTGCAGCCAGCGCATGGGAGGTGGTTTTGAAGATTGGAGCGGTGCTGGGGAGGTAAAGAGATGTGGGCCGTGGGCCCATTGGAATCTCACTGCCTCTATTAAGATTTATAGGCACTGGGATTCTATGGGGCTGCAACATTATTCATAGTAAAGCCTGTCTGTCTTAGCTTGTTTATAAAATGAGACAGGTCTGACTGAGATGGAGGCTTCTACATCGGGGTCGGGCTGCTTTAACACTGGGCTAGTTCACCTAGCAACACCCAACACACCCATACCCTACAGAGATATACAGCTATTCAACCCCTTGACGAATACACACGGCAGATACAACTCACATTACTGCTGGGAGAAAGACTGTCCAACACTATTTTGTCTGGTTGTCAAAAGCATTTACATCACATTATCCACTTTGACATCCGCCGTGGACCCTTTAAATGTCAATATACGGCCGGCTGCACGTGTAGTTTTGCATCTTAAACAACACACAGTGCTACAGTCACACAATTTATTTGTACAGATTACATGAATATGAACATTTTCCTATCTTGCTAAAATATAAGAACAGACCAATGACGTTGTGCCATCTGAGCATTTAATAGTCAATATAGTGCATCCTGTGAGAAATCAGCTCTAGACTTAGTGGCGAGAGCCGGTATTTTACTCCGATGAAACCAAGCTCTCTGAGGACTGAATAACAACAGGCTAACACAGAGAACACAGCTCAGCTCATATCTCATATCCCTGCTCTATTGTCTTGTTGCCAAGTTCTTATTTCATAAAAGAAAACAGACAATGCACCTCCTGGGCCCTGTTGCTTAAGAACCTGTGCAAGAATCAGTTCATTCAGCAATTTCCTGAGTGTCCCATACTTTTGGTCTTATTAAATGGGAAACACAGAGAGGATCACCTTCAAGTTGTTATTAATGATAGTCCTCTGGATGAAGGATGCACGTGAAAATCCCCAACATCTGTTTGCTGCACTCACTTCTCAGCAGGCTCCACCTATTCCTCATGCCTAATGATGCTCATCCACTCGGCAAGTTTTACAGACAAATGTGTATTTGGCTACATTCATCATCCTGAATGAGTGTTCCTGATGAGCCGTCCATTGGCCTGTTTCACTCTTTCTACCGCACTTTTACAAATGACGTGCCCCGCCACATGTTTTCAATTTGGGAGGTTCAGAGGAGGAAGGGGTGGAGGGAGGGGTGGAGGGAAGGGGTGGAGGAAGGGGTGGAGGGAGGGGTGGAGAGAGGGGTGGAGGGAGGGGTGGAGGGAGGGGTGGAGGAAGGGGTGGAGGGAGGGGTGGAGGGAGGGGTGGAGGGAGGGGTGGAGGGAGAGGTGGAGGGGGACAAGAGGGACTCGGGGATTTGTGAAAGGCTAAAGGATGGGCAGCGTCAAGGGGAAAACAGGAGAAGAGTCATTGACGCCTGCTCTGACTTGAACCTCCCCCAACTAACCCTTCAACTCACCGCCCACAACCCGCATCATCAAAAGTGGCCAAACGAACCATAGCGCCGATGTAAGACACAGCGCCTCCGGAACTTCAGAAGTGTACAAAGCAGTAGACGGTACCCAAAGCCTCGATGATAGACGTTATCTGTTTGAGACTCTTTACATGGTCTCTAGTCTCACTGGTCTCACCCCTCTTCAAATGCATCCCCATGGACCAACATGAAAGGGCATAATACAGAATACATGGGGCTATATGAGGATATACGACCAGGAATATGTTCACTTGGATAAATAAGATGGTTGTTGAAGTCCGGGGAGATGTGGCCCTAATAAATCATATTCCTTTTGATGTTTACATCTGGTCAGGAGTTATGAAGGCGAAGGGGGTGGAGGGGAATGGCTGGAACAGACGTGAGTTAGGCACCAGGACACGATATGCCGTCTGCTTCCCTTCAAAGCCTGGGAATCAACGTTTACACTGAAACTCCTGGGAGATGTGAGTTGTAAGGTCATAACTGCAGAGGGCTGCAGAGAGCTGCGTCGGAACCTGAGGTCACAATGTACTGAGTATTAAAGTAAAGTGGTTTCTCGGCCTTAGGTACATTGTGTAACAGTACACTCAGAATGCTATTCTTCCGAATGTGATTCATCATATTTCCATGACTACTATTGTTTTCTCTAGATCTATGTCTTGACACGGTAGTATAACCATCACTGTCCTCCTTATGTTTGGTTTGGGTTGGTTCCCTGACAGGGAGCTAGCTGTCCTGGGGACCCATGCAGGGTCTGGGACTAAAGCCTGGAGACAAAAGCTTTTGTTCCGTCATGTTCAGGGGATCAGGATAAGCCACTTGGTCCTGTAGCTATTTTGTCCTCTCCGAGATGGATACTGTCAGCGAGCTAAGCGTATTTAACATGAGCCGGTGTAAAACTATCCGTCGTACAAACAGCTGCGGCGACTCGGCTGGACTGGCTGGGGATAAATCATATCTTGGCGAGGCAAAACAGGCGCAGCATGACGCCCGGCCCCTAAGCGAAAACTCTTGACAAGCATAAACGCACACCAGCTATTTATTGTTGCCTCCTACAACTCCTGCTACTCACCCCCCCAAAACCCCTCTCAATCCAACTCCTGTTGTCCCTTCCACCCCGCCCTCTCCGTCCCCCCCAAACCCCTCTCTACCCACCCCACATAAAAAAACTAGTCTTGGGAGCAACGTACCCCTGCCTCCAACAAACCCCTCTGCATTCACCCCATGCAGAACCCCCCCAAGTCTTGGAAGCTGGTCAGCTGACGTCATGGTTATCGCTGGTTGCTGCTCCTGTGGTCATTTGTTATTACAACAACACATCCCACTGGCTAGCAGTGGTCCCTCGTATTACGAGTGGTGGGCAGGCGAAGATAAACAAATAACATTTTTATTATTACTCTCCTTTCACAGTAAAGTTTCATAATGTTAACGTCAATGGAATCGGGCAACGGCAGCATTAGGGCTTTTATACCCATTGTCATATGGCAGCTAGTTGTTTTTAGGTCATATTTTTTGTTCTAATCTCATTTTCAAAATTTTACAAACATGGATTTAAGTTTAACAGTGGGTTGTTGTATTGTCAGAAATGTACCATTTGGAACATTGGGACTACCTTGTCTATGTAAGGTGTACTTGGATGCTCAGATGAGTTAAGTAGAGCTGTGTGTCATTTGTGTGCCATCAAAGCAACTTTTTTGGAAGCTATTGGAAGATCTACTATGTGATGCTTCCTGGAAACTAAACCTTTACAGTATGTTATATTATCCTCTCCTACAGTGTGCTCTCTTCTCTCTCTCTCTCTCTCTCTCTCTCTCTCTCTCTCTCTCTCTCTAGCTCTCTCTACATATCTCTCTCTACCTCTACCTCTCTCTCTCTCTCTACCTCTCTCTCTCTCTCTACCTCTCTCTCTCTACATCGCTCTCTCTACATCGCTCTCTCTACCTCTCTCTCTCTCTCTCTCTCTCTCTCTCTCTCTACCTCTCTCTCTCTACCTCTCTCTCTCTCTCTCTCTCTCTACCTCTCTCTCTCTACCTCTCTCTCTCTCTCTCTCTCTCTCTACCTCTCTTTCTCTACCTCTCTCTCTCTCTCTCTCTCTACCTCTCTCTCTCTACCTCTCTCTCTCTACCTCTCTCTCTCTACCTCTCTCTCTCTACCTCTCTCTCTACCTCTCTCTCTCTACCTCTCTCTCTCTCTCTCTCTCAATAAATAATGATGACATAGTACTAAAGCCAATTCATGCACTAGTCAGAGAGTAAAAAAAACTTTCTCCCTCTCAACTCCATCCCACTACATCATCATCCCCACACCAGAACAAGGAACAAGACAGACAGCCAACTCTGGTTAGCAAGACCTCCAAAATACATCGAAGCCAATTAGACTTCTAGCTTTGCTGACGCTGAAAGTGATTACTGTAGCAAAAATAACCATTAGATGTGGACTCAGCTGACCTTAAATCCTTATTGCACAGTCAATAAAATCAACTGTCTAGAATAAAAACTCTGTGATCTCTGAAGGAAGAATAATGTCTTTGCTGCTTAGCGGGCACATCTGTAATACAGCCCCAGTGATGACAGAGTCACTCCTCACCCGCCAGCATGCATATTAAACTAGTTGCAGTAGCTAGAAAATTCATTAACTGAACAACAAACACAATCTCAAAGTAAAACATGAAGGTGGGATGTTGATTAGTGAGCGTTTGCATTATGAGTTGTGAATGATGAATCACACAAAGCAAGCAGCACATTACTCCAATTTTCCCTGCCTGTGTAACAACAAAGTTCACAGACACCAAATCAGTTTATAAGGGAACCCGGGGGCTACTAGTGCAAGACTAGCTGCTGCTGTTTGAAACATTTATAATTTATGTGTATTTGATGTGGTGATATGTAAAAACTTCTGAGGAATTTTAATGGGCTTGAAGCTGAGGAGAAATGAGGGGAAATCGTTGAGATCGTTGTTTTGGCTTTTTTTTTTTTTTTTTTTTTGATAACTAACCCTAAAAGTTTTCAAATCTGGAACGAAAGTTTAGCCATAGAACTTAGAAGTAATCATCTAAAAAATGAATTTCATCTTCTTATTTCAATGCTTTATTGATTGTGCAGCTCACTTCTCATAAAGGGACATTACGTGGCCGATGTGCAAACTGCTTCCCAGTGTCCAATACATTCAACAAAGCAAAGCTATTTTCATTGATCAAAGTCCCTCCACGGCAAACAGATAAAAATTGATAATGCACTTCAACAAATTCTAACATCAATTAGAATCTAATGAAAAAGTGCTGCCGCCTAAGTAAACAAGGCTTTAATATTCAATAGGGGCAAGCAGTACACTTTTGAAGGGGACGTCACACAAAGGCAAAATAAAATCTCGAAAACTGGAAAGTCGGTTCTTTCTCTGCCAATTAAGCTCTAACAAATTAATCTTCCAGCCTGAGTTGCTCTGTGTTTGTATTGACTATTGATCAGCCATTAACCTTCCATTATTGTTTTCTCCATTAGAAACAAATATGAGAATGAATGAGAGAGAGTTAGTTAGTTAACACACTATCGCCCAGGTCCAACTATTCCCCAGTCTCACTCTCTGCAGTCCCACAAACAAATATGAGACGAAATGAGAGAGTTAACACACTAACGTCCAACTACTCCCCAGTCCCTACAAACTCCAACTCCTCTCTCACTGCTCTTAGAGAAGCATGTACTCCACGTCGTAGAGGGAATCATAGCAGAGAGGCGAGGCCTTGGACGTTCATTTGTCTGCCCATTAGAAAAACTCTCCTCTCTGTGATCCAATCTAGGCGGCGGTCCGCCCTGCGCCTAGTGAGCAGCCTGATTTGAATCAACTCAGTGTCAGCTCTGATCAGAGGCTGAGGGACAAGGGGCAGCAGTAAGAGACTGGGACAAGCACGGAGACGGGATGAATGGGAGATGGACCAGACAGGACAGGGGCTTGTCAGGGGGTAGCAGTGATAAGGAGACCACAGGCTTGTCGATGGTGGACGGACGTGTAGTGCATATTCTAAGAGATAAAGGATCTGGATGTCAAACATTTGAGATGAGATGGTGAATTGTCGAGTTTGTGTGTAAGCTACTTTTAGGGAAGGTCTAGTTGGTTTGCCTGATGAGCAATGCTATTGGTTAGATGATACACATACTGTAAAAACGAATTTAATCAATTTTAGAATAAGGCTGTAACGTAACAAAATGTGGAAAAAAAAGGGGTCTGAATACTTTCCGAAAGCACTGTACATATTGTACAGTACACCACTGATCCTGCGCAATTCCCTCAACCAATATCCACGAAAAACAGTCTACAAACCCTAACTATTAACTATACTTCTGAAATAGGCCTTGATTGTTCCATGTGGTATAGAAGAGCATCATTCAAGCTAACCGATTCTCCCACTGATAAAATCCTCTTTCCAGTCATTATCCTTTATCATAAACACAAGTCTATGGGGAAGGAGGGCATAGAAGTGGTTAAGCCTGTCCCCGGTTTCCTATTTCTAGGGAGTATTTATCTGATGATAAACAGTGCTGGTGGTAAGTGAAAGGAGTTTTTCTCCCTCCAGCAGGAAAGACATTGATAGGGCATTGGGGATTTGTTTATTTCAACTCAAAGCCAAAGTATTTACCCAACTAAACTCAGCAAAAAAAAGAAATGTCCCTTTTTCAGGACCCTGTCTTTCAAAGATCATTCGTAAAAATCCAAATAACTTCACAGATCTTCATTGTAAAGGGTTTAAGCACTGTTTCCCAAACGTAGGACACTAAAGAGGCCTTTCTACTGACTCTGAAAAACGGCAAAAGAAAGATGCCCAGAATCCTTGCTCATCTGCGTGAACGTGCCTTAGGCATGCTGCAAGGAGGCATGAGGACTGCAGATGTGGTCAGGGCAATACATTGCAATGTCCGTACTGTGAGACGCCTAAGACTGCGCTACAGGGAGACAGGAAGGACAGCTGATCGTCCTCGCAGTGGCAGACCATGTGTAACAACACCTGCACAGGATCGGTACATCCAAACATCACACCTGCAGGACAGGTACAGGATGGCAACAACAACTGCCTGAGTTACACATCAAAAGTGCTGCTTTTGATACCATCGATCACCACATTCTTTTGGAGAGATTGGAAACCCAAATTGGTCTACACGGACATGTTCTGGCCTGGACTAGAACCAAAAATTTGATCATATTACCCAGTGCTTTAGTCGGAAAGATATCAGTTTGTCTCTGTGAATGGTTTGTCCTCTGACAAATCAACTGTACAAGGACCACTATTGTTTTCACTATATATTTTACCTCTTGGGGATGTTATTCGAAAACATAATGTAAACTTTCACTGCTATGCGGATGACACACAGCTGTACATTTCAATGAAACACGGTGAAGCACCAAAATTGCCCTCGCTCATGTGTTTCAGACATAAGGAAGTGGATGGCATGTTGAATCTGACAATTAATCTTAATGGTTGTACAGTCGTCTCAAATAAAACTGTGAAGGACCTCGGCGTTACTCTGGACCCTGATCTCTCTTTTGAAGGACCATTTCGAGGACAGCTTTTTTCCATCTACGTAACATTGCAAAAATCAGAAACTTTCTGTCCAAAAATGATGCAGAAAAATTAATCCATGCTTTTGTCACTTCTAGGTTAGACTACTGCAATGCTCTATTTTCCGGCTACCCGGATAAAGCACTAAATAAACTTCAGTTAGTGCTAAATACGGCTGCTAGAATCCTGACTAGAACCAAAAAATTTGATCATATTACTCCAGTGCTAGCCTCTCTACACAATACGTACGCTACGGTCACAAGACGCAGGCCTCCTAATTGTCCCTAGAATTTCTAAGCAAACAGCTGGAGGCAGGGCTTTCTCCTATAGAGACGGTCTGCCTACCCATGTCAGAGACGCAAACTCGGTCTCAACCTTTAAGTCTTTACTGAAGACTCATCTCTTCAGTGGGTCATATGATTGAGTGTAGTCTGGCCCAGGAGTGGGAAGGTGAACGGAAAGGCTCTGGAGCAACGAACCGCCCTTGCTGTCTCTGCCTGGCCGGTTCCCCTTTTTCCACTGGGATTCTCTGCCTCTAACCCTGTTACGGGGGCTGAGTCACTGGCTTGCTGGGGCTCTCTCGTGCCGTCCCTGGGGGTGCGTCACCTGGGTGGGTTGATTCACTGTTGTGGTCGGCCTGTCTGGGTTTCCCCCCTTTGGGTTGTACCGTGTCGGAGATCTTTGTGGGCTATACTCGGCCTTGTCTCAGGATGGTAAGTTGGTGGTTGTAGATTTCCCTCTAGTGGTGTGGGGGCTGTGCTTTGGCAAAGTGGGTGGGGTTATATCCTTCCTGTTTGGCCCTGTCCGGGGTGTCCTCGGATGGGGCCACAGTGTCTCCTGACCCCTCCTGTCTCAGCCTCCAGTATTTATGCTGCAGTAGTTTATGTGTCGGGGGGCTAGGGTCAGTTTGTTTATCTGAGTACTTCTCCTGTCCTATTCGGTGTCCTGTGTAAACCATGTGTTCTCTAATTCTCTCCTTCTCTCCTTCTTTCTCTCTCTCGGACACCTGAGCCCTAGAACCATGCCCCAGGACTACCTGACATGATGACTCCTTGCTGTCCCCAGACCTGGCCATGCTGCTGCTCCAGTTTCAACTGGCCTGGGCCCAGGACCATGTCCCAGGACTACCTGACATGAGGACTCCTTGCTGTCCCCAGTCCACCTGGCCATGCTCCTGCTCCAGTTTCAACTGACCTGAGCCCTAGGACCGTGCCCCAGGACTACCTGACATGATGGCTCCTTGCTGTCCCCAGTCCACCTGACTGTGCTGCTGCTCCAGTTTCAACTGTTCTGCCTTATTATTATTTGACCATGCTGGTACATTTGAACATCTTGGTCATTTTCTGTTATAATCTCTACCCGGCACAGCCAGAAGAGGACTGGCCACCCCACATAGCCCGGTTCCTCTCAGGTTTCTTCCTAGGTTTTGGCCTTTCTAGGGAGTTTTTCCTAGCCACCGTGCTTTTACACCTGCATTGTTTGCTGTTTGGGGTTTTAGGCTGGGTTTCTGTACAGCACTTTGAGATATCAGCTGATGTACGAAGGGCAGGTACCTACAATCCCTCCATCAGTGCTCAGAATGTCCACAATAGGCTGAGAGAGGCTGGACTGTTTCCATTGATCATCCTTGAGATGTTTCTACAACTTGATTCGAGTCCACCTGTGGTAAATTCAAATGATTGGACATTATTTGGAAAAGCACACACCTGTCTATATAATATCCCACAGTTGACAGTGCATGTCAGAGCAAAAGCCAAGGCATGAGGTTGAAAGAATTGTCCGTAGAGCTCCGAGACAGGATTGTGTCAAGGCACAGATCTGGGGAAGGGTACCAAAACATTTCTGCAGCATTGAAGGTCCCCAAGAACACTATTGCCATCATTCTTAAATGGAAAATGTTTGGAATCACCAAGACTCTTCCTAGAAGTGGCCGCCTGGCCAAATTGAGCAACCGGGGGAGAAGGGTCTTGGTTAGGGATGTGACCAAGAACCTGATGGTCACTCTGACAGAGATGGGAGAACCTTCCAGAAAGAAAAACATCTCTGCAGCACTCTAGCAAATCAGGCCTTTATGGTAAAGTAGCCAGATGGAAGCCACTCCTCAGTAAAAAGGCACATGACAGCCCTCTTGGAGTTTGCCAAAAGGTACCTAAAGGACTCAGACCATGAGAAACAAAATTCTCTGGTGTGATGAAACCAAGATTGAACTCTTTGGCCTGAATGCCAAGCATCACGTCTGGAGAAAACCTGGCACAATCCCTACGGTGAAGCATGGTGGTGGTAGAATTATGCCGTGGGAATGTTTTTTAGCGGCAGAGACTGGGGGACTAGTCAGGATCGAGGAAAAGAGGAACAGAGAAAAGTACAGAAAGATCATTGACGAAAACCTGCTCCAGAGCACTCAGGACCTCAGACTGGGGTTAGAGGTTTACCTTCCAACAGGACAAACACCCTACGCACACAGCGAGGTCAACGCAGGAGTAGCTTCAAGACAAGTCTCTGAATGTCCTTGAGTTGCCAAGCCAGAGCTCAGACTTGAACCCGATCAAGCATCTCTGGAGAGACCTGAAAATAGTAGTGCAGCGACGCTCCCCATCCAACCTGACAGAGCTTGAGAGGATCTGCAGAGATTCATGGGAGAAACTCCAAATACAGGTGTGCCAAGCTTGTAGCGTCACACCCAAGAAGACTCGAGGCTGTAATCGCTACCAAAGGTGGTTCAACAAAGTACGGAGTAAAGTACGGAGTCTGAATACTTATTTAAATGTGATGTTTCAGTTTTTATTGTTAATACATTTGCAAACATTTCTACAAACCTGTTTTTGCTTCGTCATGGAGTATTGTGTGTAGATTGATGAGGGGAACATTAAAAGTATATATATTTTTTGAATTTTAGAACAAGGCTATAACGTAACAAAATGTGGAAAAAGTCAAGGCGTCTGAATACTTTCCGAATACACTGTATGGTGTAGTCGAAATGAATCAGGAGTTGTAGTCAAAACGCCATAGCGTTTTATGATAATAAACAAAGTGTTGATGTTGAGCGTATGTGTCCGAAATCACACCCTAT
Organism: Oncorhynchus gorbuscha; assembly: GCF_021184085.1. Lineage (NCBI taxonomy): Eukaryota > Metazoa > Chordata > Actinopteri > Salmoniformes > Salmonidae > Oncorhynchus > Oncorhynchus gorbuscha. The sequence continues at coordinate 77,523,315 of NC_060178.1, read as the reverse complement.
TCTCTACATAGTGCATTACTTTTGACCAGGGCCTATAAGTTGCCTGTTTGGGCTGACCCTATTTAGTCAACTGGTTGATTGGTTGGTCGATAAGCTGCTTAGTCGAGCAGTAGCAAATAATAATAATAATTTCATGGTGTACAAGACACCTGTCTGATTCACGCCTTTCTGAGTGGACTAATCCATTGTGGAGGCCGTGGGGATGGTACAGTCCATCACTAAGACATGTGCTACTGAAATGGTTTATGGTTATAATACTAAGAACAATGATGCAACACTAATAAAAATTATATTATTTTATAACAAATGCGCTTTCTCCCGCGTTGGACAGTGGTCGCTGTCCACGGTTCTGAAATATCTGTGCGCTGTTGAATTGGCCCCTTTGCCTAGATCATGTTGCTATGTGCATAATAGCAAAGTTAACTAGCATATTGGTATTGAGAGCAATGTGGTGGAGGCAGCAGCAGAGTTAGGAGACGAGAAAAACAGCACTTGCCTTAATTGTCTAAGGAAGGTGAGGAGTGAGGAAACTCCAACTTAATTAGGTCGATAATTAATAGCCTAACTTAAATGAGCCTGGCTTTATAAATCCTTCATATTTATCTCTGTTTGAGTGTATGTTTAGTAGACTACTGATTCCGTGAGCACCAAGCCTCGCGGAACCACAACATGTTGGATAAACAATCTCGACTGTAATATGCTGTAATAAATGCTTTACACTTTTTCCGTTAGAACAGCCTCTCTGGTATTACTTACAATTGATTTTAGTGTTGTTTACATTCTTTCAAATTGTCTGAAAAATAATATAATAATAATAACCATCCTTTTTCTTGATCCCCTTCTTGTTATTATTACTATTATCATTATGATCATCATTATAATAATAAGTAATGTCGTAGGCTTATCCTGTAGGCTTAACTAGCCATGTGGTGCTCACGGAATCAGTAGTCTACTAAACATACACTCAAACAGAAGCAGGATCTGTCTTATTTCTAGAGATAAATATGAAGGATTTATAAAGCCAGGCTCATTTAAGTTAGGCTATTAATTATCGACCTACCATCGAGCTATATGCCAAAGAGCGCATCCTGTTCAGTTGTGGGGCGGCAGGTAGCCTAGTGGTGAAAGCGAAAGGTTGCTGGATCGAATCCCTGAGCTGGCAAGGTAAAAATCTGTTGTTCTACCCCTGAGCAAGGCACTGTTCCCTGGATGCCAATGTCCACTATGGCAGCTCCCCGCACCTCTCTGATTCCAAGGGGAAGGGTTAAATGCGGAATACACATTTCAGTTGAATGCATTCAGTTGGACAACTTCCCCTAATACCATAACTTAGGCCTATATTGCAATACATATATAGGCTTATCCTAAACAATTGAGGGACTTCAGTAACAGAACTTCTCAGTCAGAAATGGCTGTAATTATGTTGCAGCTTCAGCAACATGAACAGCGCAATAAACACTGTTGATGTTCTGTGGTATTGAGGAGAGAGAGGAAGGAGTCACAAAGTCAATCGCTGCAATTTTTTTTTAACACAGCGCAGCAAGTCTGAGCACAATCCAATCAATTGCGGTCGGACTCCATCTAGATATTTGTGTGTCTTAATTATTTCATCAAACAGTGTGCTTAAAGCATCAGACAAGCTCAGTACATATAGTTAATTTGATTAAAACACATAGGCTGTATCTATATATCTATCTATATCAAACCCACTATCCTGTCATTGAAGGCACCATGCTCTAACAATTGAGCTGCAGAGGACCAGACTAGGCTATACACTTAACTGAAAGCAATGCTGTGAGTTTTCTAGTCACACTAGCCTACATGTTTGTTTGGGACTAGACAGCCGTGGGTATGACGGCTTGTCATGTGTACATCACTTGTATCTGTTTCTGACAGACCAAAACTTGATTTGCGGTTTGAAATCAAGTTAATTTGTCTCTTTCATAAATCCACTCGCATGTCTCTCTTGAACTGGGCTGGAGATGATGGACGCATCCAACATGTAAGATATCATTGTGAAATGTCTCAGACTTCTCAAACTGCATTTAGTCTAAGTGAGAGTGAAATGTGAGTCGAGTGAACAACAATGCATCACATTAACAATGAAATGCTATCAGACATGAAGGTGGATAGACGAGAAGTAACTTGGAATGCGAATCACACCTAAAACGTTCAAGAAAAAACATTCTTAAGGATGTTTCACACCTAAAATATTCCAGGAACATATTTTCAGGAAACTCTTATTTTTCCTCAGCTTGGTGGCATTTTATTTTATGGTGAAAAAAACAGTAGTGAACCTCTCACCACAAATATGCATCCTTCTTTTGTCTGGCTGACAAACAACACATAGCTTCATGCACCCACAATTGGTCAATTAAGTTGAGGTCGTGATGTCCTTCACATAATACGTACACTATGAGAGACAGACACACCAAAGTCAACGCCAGTTACAGAGAGAGAAAGAGAGACCTATTTATCCAGGCCACGTAGGCTGAACTTAGCATCCCACCAGAGCCACTGAGCAAGGCAACAAAGCTGCCTTGTTATGCCCTAACAGGAGCTGTTGAACAGTGCCCAGCAACTTGTGTGGAGAGGAGAGAATTGGAAGGGTCATGTAAACTTCCAGTGGAGTGGAAGGCTCCAGAAAAAGAGGAGAAACTCTTGATGCAGTGATGGTTGTTTGTTGAGAGGGATCCCTGTCAAACAAACATCCCTGTGAACTTGTGTGTTACTCCCTCCCCCCAAATTGTTTCTTCACACACAGAACAGAGAGAGAGATGGGGAAGGAGAGAGAAGGTGGTTGTGGTGTGGGGGGATACAAGATACTGGTGCATTTGAGATTGTCAGAAAAAAAACAAGATATCAGAACATACAGTTAACCACTTGTGAGGTAATATGGAAACCTGTGTGATTGCTTGTGTGTTTAATAGCTACTAAACTCAGCAAAAACAGAAACGTCCCCTCACTGTCAACTGCATTTATTTTCAGCAAACTTAACATGTGTAAATATTTGCATGAACATAAGATTCAACAACTGAGACATAAACTGAAGAAGTTCCACAGACATGTGACTAACAGAAATGGAATAATGTGTCCCTTAACAAAAGTGGGGTCAAAAACAAAAGTAACAGTCAGTATCTGGTGTGGCCACCAGCTGCATTAAGTACTGCAGTGCATCTCCTCCTCATGGACTGCACCAGATTTTCCAGTTCTTACTGTGAGATGTTACCCCACTCTTCCACCAAGGCACCTGCAAGTTCCCAGACATTTCTGGGGGGGAATGGCCCTAGCCCTCACCCTCCGATCCAACAGGTCCCAGACGTGCTCAATGGGAATGAGATCCGGGTTCTTCGCTGGCCATGGCAGAACATTGACATTCCTGTCTTGCAGGAAATCACCTACAGAACGAGCAGTATGGCCCCAGACCATGACGGACCCTCCACCTCCAAATCGATCCCGCTCCAGAGTACAGGCCTCGGTGTAATGCTCATTCCTTAGACGATAAACACGAATCCGACCATCTCCCCTGGTGAGACAAAACAGCGACTCGTCAGTGAAGAGCACTTTTTGCCAGTCCTGTCTGGTCCAGCGACGGTGGGTTTGTGCCCATAGGCAACGCTGTTGCCGGTGATGTCTAGTGAGGACCTGCCTTACAACAAGCCTACAAGCCCTCAGTCCAACCTCTCTCAGCCTATTTCAGAAGTCTGAGCACTGATGGATGCGTTCCTGGTGTAACTGTTGTTTTTACCATTCTGTACCTGTCCCGCAGGTGTGATATACCGATACTGTGCAGGTGTACAGCTGTCCGTCCTGTCTCCCTGTTGTTACAGCTGTCTGTCCTGTCTCCCTGTAGCACAGTCTTAGGCGTCTCACAGTACGGACATTGCAATGTATTGCCCTGGCCACATCTTCAGTCCTCATGCTTCCTTGCAGTATGCCTAAGGCACGTTCACGCAGATGTGCAGGGACCCTGGGCATCTTCTTTTTTCCATTTTTTTTCAGAGTCAGTAGAAAGGCCTCTTTAGTGTCCTATTTTTACATAACTGTGACCTTAATTGCCTACCGTCTGTAAGCTGTTAGTGTTTTAACGACCATTCCACAGGTGCATGTTCATTAATAGTTTATGGTTCATCGAACCCTGGGAAACAGTGTTTAAACCCTTTACAATTAAGATCTTTGAAGTTATTTGGATTTTTACAAATTATCTTTGAAAGACAGGGTCCTGAAAAAGGTCAGTTTCTTTTTTTGCTGAGTATATATGTAAGCGTATGGGTGTGATAGTGCATTATCTTTCCAAGGCTCATTCTCCAACCTCTAGCCTGCTATAGAACAAGACCCCCTGGGGTGTTTGGAAGGACGTCCCCCCTCCTCCTCCTCTCAAAGGCCTGAATCCCAGGAGGGGAGATGTGAACGCTGGAAAACACCTCCTAAAAGCCCATAGCACACACACACCAAGAGGAGGAATTATGGCAGTAAATGAAGGGTTCTGTGTTCGTGTACTACCATGGGGCTTCTGTTGTGCAAGACTGATAAGCCTCCGTCTAGCTTGAAAGGACTGCCATACTGTACACGGTCAATTATGGGGATTGTTCCAACTTCATCTGATTGCCAAATGAAACGAACAAAGCCATTGGCTATTATCACTGGACATAGGAACCATGTGACAGAGAGTGTTGGGGGAAGATAAAAAGACCAACACCAACTCTTCTTATCTTCTACTGGGGACAGACATAGGAGTGAGTGGTGTGAAAATGAGACTAAAAAGTCATCAAAGTTTTGTTCACGCGTGTAAGTATGAGAGAACATGAAGCCAAGTTTTGGGCCATTTTTTGCACTGAACCCACAGTACAACATAAAGTTCAACACGAGGGGACCGTTTTTTGATTGCCTACAAGAATCCCATCTCCAGTAGCTTACTGTGTTCTGAACATGGAGAGATGTCATCAGTGGTGTAAAGTACTTAAGTAAAAAATACTTCAAAAGTACTACTTCAGTAGTTTTTTGGGGATCTGTACATAACTATTTATATTTTTCACAACTTTTATTCCACTACATTCCTAAATAAAATAATGTACTTTTTACTCCATACATTTTCCCTGACACCCAAAAGTACTTGTTATATTTTTTATGCTTAGCAGGACAGGAAAATGGTCCAATTCACACACTTATCAAGAGAACATCCCTGGTCATCCCTATTGCCTCTGATCTGGTGGACTCACTGAACACACATTTAGTTTGTAAATTATGTCTGAGTGTTGGAGTGTGCCCCTGGCTATTCGTAAATTATACTGAGCAAAAATAGCAAAGGAGCATGCAAAATGGGGTACTTTTTAAAACCACTGGATGCCATCTGTCAGCCTAGAAACATGTATTGACTAAACAATACTTCTAAGAACATAGGACCTTTGAAGCCTTTCTCAGTCTTCCTGTCAAATCATCATCCCACTCTTGTATAGGATGGCTCACAGGACGCTTGTGGTCAAATTTGTACTTTAAATACTTTTTGTTTTCTACCACCAATAGTTCTGTAACTTTAAATAAGTTGCATGACCTTACAATCCTCTGTAACCCCAGTAAGAGGTCAGGAGGAAAACGAGTGAAACCTTGAGGAGAAACCATCCGCCCACTTCTTCTCCTCGCCATAGCATGTTAGATGCAGAGCTCCATTTTGTCCACGGAGACACACATCTCACTGCCCCCCTCGCAACCGCTAACTAGCCAGCCAATCAAAGCCTTCTGGCCATGGAGCAATTATCTCCTCTTCATAGCATAGGAGGGGAGTTGAACCGGCAACCCCGGCAGCCCTCTCTCTCTCTGTGTGAAATAACTACAGGGCGTCTAAGCCTACTAACTGGAACTCTGTTGGTATGTCAAATGGAAGAAGGGAGGGAAAAAGCCTTTTTTTTCTCCTAACACGTCTGAGATCACATTACATGCCATGCCAAGTGCAAATCCAGAAATCACAGGGGCGGATTTTCACCTCTCCATTGTTGCGAGGCATGAATTCTTGTCATTACATCAATTTATTTCAACGTCATTGGCGTGGGCTAGAGTTTGTCTAATTCGATGAAAGACAAAATGACGCGCATTGGATGTGACTTTATTGCATTTTTTCAAACCCACCTACTGCACCAGAGGAGAGAAGAGAAACAAATGAAGTGTTCTCTTTTTTTAGAGCAACTCTCCTCACAGATGATTTGAAGAGTGAAAACAATCTGAAACAAGCAGAAACATAACATCATTTGTCATGTATGATATAAAAAGTGCTCGGAGGTAAAGTAAGCCTTGGAAGGACAATGCTTCCATGTTGTCACAGAGGGTGACTAGCCAAGCTACAATACACCTCACCAGGCAAGACTCCCCTGGGCAGAGTGGTGCGAGGCAGGCACAGCATAGCGTTACCAAATACAGTTTGATCTGCTGTAGTCTTAGATTTCCTTCTGGTGGGCTATGACTTCTCCTGACAAGCCCAAAGGGTGGGGGACAGCGCTGTGTCTGTAGTGTGGTGTTGGGTGTAGTCTGTCATACCCTGCCATATGCTGTGTGTAGGCCTGGTGGTCAGGCAGACACCTCAGCAGCCTCTACAGGGACACAGTAACAACAGCAGCTACCGTCCTCTGTCTGCCATGATGGGAACCAATAAACAGGATATAACACAGGGGTTGAGACTGTGCCATCTTTTCTACTTTACATTTTGTGAGTAAACGTAAAGTGTTTTTTTTTTATTATATAAAAGGATGCCAAATTACTTTTCTAAAATATTGTAGAGATTGTTCTAATACCAATCTAACTAGAATACCATAAAACAATTACATTACAACATATTACATATGCATTATAACTCCTCCCCCTTCATTATTTTAATACCCAGCTCCTATGCTACAATTGGATGGCCATAAATCTCTCTCCCGTTTTGGAGCACGGCTAGGACTACTTTCTCTGCTCCTGTGGGGAGGAGGTGATTCCCCGTCTCCTAGGGAACGGTGGGTGCGTTGTATTGTGGGGCCTAGCTTGGCTGAGGGCTGTGCTGCAGCCTGATCAGGGGGTTGTGTGTGAAATCCAACCTGACTGATCCAGGACAGAGCCAGGATTACACCACTTTCCCCCTGAATTCTGTCCCCTGCAACAATGGGCTTCCTGTAATCACGGTCAAGTGAGCCATGAGTTAGCCACCGGAGCCACTGGGGCTGCAGAATGGTGGTTTAAGTCCACTGTGGGAACAGGATGGGGATTGGGGAGTCCGGTTGCAGGGTCCCATCCCTCCTAAAATGTGCACTCGCACACAAACACACCATGCTTCCACCCCCTTGAGCAGGTGTGGGATCCTGGCACCTAATATGTCTCTTGACAGGTTTAGATGTCACTGTGAGACTGGCGGATCCAGTGGGGCAACACTGAACACACCTGTTATTCTAGCAACTGGCCACAGGGGGAGCTACTCAAAATATCACTGATACTAGATCGATGATGTGGTGAATATTATTATGATGGAGGAATTAATACAATGCCAAACGGCTTAAAATGATCATTAGCAATATTAGTATAATATTTAGTCTAGACACTTTTGGTATACTACATATTAAATGTATCTGAAGGGACATTCCTATATGGTGACATGCCTGTAAAATTGGTGAATGCTTTATTCCAGAGTGGGGTTATGGTAATGGTTTCCGCCCGGATAAATTTACATTCAACTTCTCCATTCACATCCAAGCGAGGGTCAATACTGAGTCAACAATTCATCTCAATCTGCCTGATACCATCAGCAAAGTTTCGCAGCACGTAGCACAAGCCATTTCACCATCTTAATTCCTGAGCCAAGAGAAAAAACACTCCCAAAGAAAGAAAAATAACCATTGAGCTTCCATAAAGTGAAAAGATACCTCCACATTACGTCCATTAACCATCCAGGGTTTGCTTTCCAAATGGCACCATATTCCCTATATAGTGCACTACTTTTGACCAGAGCCCTATGGGCCCAGTTAAAAAATAGTGCACTATAAAGTGAATAGGGTGCCATTTGGGACACAGGCCAGGTCTGCTCTTCCACTCTGATGTCTTTATCGGTCTGATACCCAAGTCAGTCAGTCACTACAAGGTTTAATTATACTGAACAATAAGAAATGTTCCTTCTGATGCATTACATCACAGCGTAGTGACACCTGGCTCGATACGGCCCTGCTAGAACAATACAGCCTGCCCCATCGACCTACTCTCATAGCCCGACCTTCTCTTCCAAGGTGTCATTTAGCCAGGCACAGACAATAAGATGCAGAATGTAGTGAGAACTGTCAATGAGCGTGTCAATAAAAAGGCCCTTAGCATCTGTCATCCAACCAGATCAATTTTCGGTGACAAATTCTAAGAAAATGATAACTTTCAAATAAACGGTCTGGAGAATGAACGGGAGACTCCTCGGGGGAATCGGTGAAACAGCTCAATTTCCTTCTATCGCCCCTCCCTTTCTCTCTCCCTCTCTTCCCTCCCACATCTATCCCTGTTTCTCAATGGGAAAAGGTCAGAGAACATTACTGCAGTGGATATACAGTATGTGTTGAAGCTAGGTGTGCGGCAGGGAGTGGCGTTTGGTGTGAGAGAGGGAGAGGGAGAGAGACTTTAACTATTTAACTGTACTTGAACTATTTGCACATTGTTACAAGACTATATATAGAAATAACATGACAGTTGAAGTTCATTTTTTAATGTTTATTCAACTTTTGTTTATTATCTATTTCACTTGCTTTGGCAATGTAAACATGTTTCCCATGCCATTAAAGCCCTTTGAACGGAATGACACACACACAGACAGAGAGAGAGAGACATATATATAAATATCTTATCTCCCCCTGACAGTTTTAGGGCCGGGGGTCAGCAGGTGTTGGACTCAGCAAGAATTTAAGGTCAACGACTCAGAGTGGCCAACATTAAAAATACATGTAACCGGCGTTGGTTGTGTCGGTTGTGTCGTAGTCACACTAGATGTTGGGGGGCAAGGCGACTAGGAGAGGGGTTGTAATCTTCAGAGAGGTATAAAGATCAGTTAGTCTGGGCAGGGCTGGTATGAGTCTCCTGGAGAAAATGAGAGGCACTTATCCAGTAACGAGACGTTAATGAGACTCTTTAACCAGCTACCATGGTTGTGTCTCAAATGGCACCCTTCTCCTTGTAGGGCTCTGGTCAAAAGAAGTGCACTATATAGGTATTATGGTGCCATTTGGGAGGCAGAACATCTCTCCATCTCTCTCTCAAGAGATGAACATTTGTCTTACAGTATAAATGTAATGTGATTCATGCATCATTTCTATTGTGAGAGTGAAGAGGGTTCTGTAATAACCATATAAATCAGACAGGGTCTAGGTTGGCGTAATGAGACTCAAATCTGCTAAAACAACACCATAAACTCAGCCAAATGATAGAATGATTTGGTGGGGGGAAATGACCGCTTTACACAACCCTGAGAGGCTCAGCAGAGGAGCAGAGCGAGGGAGCTATGGGTTTGGGCAGAGCTGAAGCACTACTTCATTTAGCACTGACAGGCAATTTAATACAGCAACATTACTAACCTTAGCTTTGCAATTACTTTTCCAGCTCTCAAGAACATTTTCAGCAGGCCCCTCTCTCTTTCTGTAGATGTAATCTTAAGGTTGTGACCCCGGGATGGGGCTTACTCCTGGGTCTGAACTCACACAATTACCAGGCCTCCACATTAGACAAGACACATGGGAAACATGGAAGGGGATACTAGTTCCTGTAGATCCTACTGTGCTGTAGTCTAACAAAACCATGCTTCCTCTGCAGCTGGGTGAAAAGTGCAACGGCAGCACCTAAGCCACTGTGATGACCAGTGGTATGTATAGTTGTATGACATAGTGCAGATCCAGTGTTACAGGCAGTCTCATAGTTTAGGGGTTGATGTTGTACAGTCATTAAGCCCTCAGTTATAATGGTGTGATGAGCAGACTGGTTTTGTTTATTGCTCTAGTCTAGACGGAGGTTGAACCCTGTTCACTGGGGTGACAGCAGAGCACTCAGACAGAGAGAGGGAAATACATAGATAATGGAGAGACTGCTGCACAGTCCCATTCGCAGCCTATCCCCAGCCACAACCCAGCCTCTCCCTAATCTCACCCCAAGCCTCCAACCCCAACCGGTTTGAATCCTCCTACCCCAAACGGCTTGAACCCTCCTACCCCAACCCCAAGCAAGCCCAAGAAAATGACTTTCTCCTCCCAATCAAGTCTTCCATGAGTTGCACAATCTGTCCTCTCATTATCAGAATGGCAGCCCCTGTGTTCTATCTGACAGAAGTAGGCCAGTGGTCTGATTGAATGCAGGCATTGCTACAACCCACGCTAAACAGCTAACAGCTAACCTTTCATCTGAAGGATGATAGTTGCTGAGTGACAAACACCTCTTTTTTCTAATTCATTTTTCTAATTCATTAACATTCACATTCTGCCTCCGCTTTGGGCTAGTCTGAACAGATGGCAGTGTTGGCAGTGGAGCCTAGCCAGCGACAGCAGGTACATCAGGGCTCTAGGGGGCGGCGGAGAGAGAGACAAGCGGCATGCGAGAGACGAATGTGCACAACAAGTGTATGTTTTACATCTCACAGCCTGTCCTGTCCTCCTCTTTTCACCTCACTTCCTCCCTCCCTCCATTACCAGGCCAGAACATCTGTTTATTGTACCTGGTGCACCCTCCCCCTTGCCCGTTCTCCTCCTCACCCCCACCCACCCCCTCACCTTGACGCACCTCTCGTTTACACTGCCTGGTGTGGTGTGAGAGGGTGTGTAAATCCTAACAGGAGTCACTCTGGATAAGAGCATCTGCTAAATCACTAAAATGTAAAAAACTAGACATGGGTTCAAATACTATTTGCAATCATTTGTATCTATCATACTTTATCTGTGCTTGATTGAGCTTGCCTGGTTTCATGGACCAATAGAATAGTCCCGAAACTGCAAACGCCACCCAACGGGCTCTCTGGCCAAGCTAGAGCAGACACTCAAAGTATATGAAAGATTTAAAATTGTATTTGAACCCAGGTCTGAGACAGACAGATGCTCTCCCTCAGCCAACCCTCAACAGGCACAAACACAGGCTCCAGGTTTCAGTCTCCTGCTGGGGGCAAGATCCTCCCGCTAGCACAGAACCACGCTAATAAGCTGCCATCAGCCCTGTTGGCAGCCACTAGTGTAAACTGGAGAAGTGATGGGATCAGATAGGATATCAGAGTCAACAAGCCTGTTGCTTTAAGCTGAATCCTCTGTCCCCTCTAATATGGCAGCTCTCTGGAAGCGTGTGTGTGTGTGTGTGATCTCTGGAAGCGTGTGTGTGTGTGTGTGTGTGTGGTGTGTGTGATCTCTGGAAGCGTGTGTGTGTGTGTGTGTGGTGTGTGATCTCTGGAAGCGTGTGTGTGTGTGTGTGGTGTGTGGTGTGTGTGTGTGTGATCGTGTGTGTGTGTGTGTGTGTGTGTGTGTGTGTGTGTGTGTGTGTGTGTGTGTGTGTGTGTGTGTGTGTGTGTGTGTGTGTGTGTGTGTGTGTGTGTGTGTGTGTGTGTGTGTGTGTGTGTGTGTGTGTGTGTGTGTGTGTGTGTGTGTGTGTGTGTGTGTGTGTGTGGTGTGTGTGTGTGTGGTGTGTGGTGTGTGTGATCTCTGGAAGCCCCAGAGGATAGGAGACATGTACATGTTTCTCCCCAGTGCAACCTGATCCAGAACAGAACAGGCATGTAGAGACTTGCAGCTTGCTCCCTGTGCTCTGCTGTGCTATCAGTACCATACACACACAGCGTGACCACTGGAATAGGGCATTCCACACTACCCCTGACAAATATACTGAATAATGATGCATAGGACTTAATTTGTGTTACTTATAATGCTGACCATTTGTATTTTAGACACTATACAGTATAGAGTTTAAGAAACAAAAGAGTAAATAATAAAAAATAATAATAATAATAATAATATATACTGTATATAATAAAATCAAATATTTGTGGAATAGTACTACAATTGTTAATAACAGTTAATAAATGTCCACGATCGATGAGTTGGAATGTAACTTTAAATGTGCAGGTTTTCGATGTCATGTTGATATCATGTTTTAATATGTTGGGTAATTGTTGAGATAAATATATGTAATACTTTAGTTACAGGGGGGATGAAGTGGAAAACATGGAATGACTAAAAAGATGCCAAGAAGATTCCAGAGCATATACTATCCCTGTATTGGTGCGCAATTATCCTCTATTTTTCTCAAATTGAACACTTAAGAGCATTATGAATGCATTCCAAATGACACCCTATTCCCTATATAATGCACCATTTTTTTTACCAGCGCCCCATGGGCCCTGCTCAAAAGTAGTGCACTATAAAAGGAATAGAGTGCCATTTGGGACGCATAAATCATTTTGTTCATGTTCTCATAGTTCTAGCCGAGCCTCAGGGATATGGAGTGGCGGAGAGGAACATACAAATAGGCTGGCTCCAACTCTTCAGGGTGAAATCCTTTCTAAATGACTTGTGTGTCTGCCCACATCCTCTGGGTTATTCATTTGGATTTAGGATTATTAAGTACACGCTGTACTAAAGTTATCCTTAATTCTAACTTGGGACGCAACCACTTGTGTAGGCTCCATGTACAAAAACAACTTTCAATGGGCTTTAAAGTCATATCTTTCTTTTATTGCTGCTAAAACTGCACAATAATAAGTATACGTTCTTCACTTTATGGTATAAAAGCAAATATGTACAGTACCAGTCAAAAGTTTGGATACGCCTACTCATTCCAGTGTTTTTCTTTATTTTCACTATTTTCTACAATGTAGAATGATAGTGAAGACATCACAACTATGAAATAACATGATTTATTTAGAATTCAAGGCACACTTAACCAGCATGGCTCCCATAGCATTCTGCAGCGATACACCAGCCCATCTAGTTGGCGCTTAGTGGGACTATCATTTGTTTTTCAACAGGACAATGACCCAACACACCTCCAGGCTGTGTAAGGGCTATTTGACCAAGGAGTGCTGCATCAGATGACCTGGCCTCCACAGTCACCCAACCTCAACCCAACTAAGATGGTTTGGGATGAGTTGGACTGCAGAGTGAAGGAAAACCAGCCAATCAGCATATGTGGGAAATCATTCAAGACTGTTGGAAAAGCATTCCAGGTGAAGCTGGTCGAGAGAATGTCAAGAGAGCGCAATGCTGTCATCAAGGAAAAGGGTGGCTACTTTGAAGAATCTAAAATATATTTTGATTTGTTTAACACTTTTAGGGTTACTACATGATTCCATATGTGTTATTTCATAGTGTTGATGTCTTCACTATTATTCTACAATGTAGTAAATTGTTTTTTTTTTTATAAAGAAAAACTTTTGAATGAGTAGGTGTGTCCAAACTTTTGACTGGTACTGTATGTCTGTCAATCGAGGTGAACGAGAAGGTAGTGATGTCTGTGATATCATGTAATCATTGTCAATCATTCAACAACTACAACCATCCTTAAAACTCCAGCCCGTCTGTTTGCTTATGCACTGAGGGTTCAGTTCAAACGCCAGGCAACAAAGTATCGCTGGCAGTGGCCACATTGCACACATGGGCACGCACAGCACCTTGGGTGATAAAGGTACTTATAACCCTACATATATTTATGGATACCATTAAAAACAAAACTGCTATAAAAGGAAATAGCTGACTGCAGAGTAAAAAGCCTGAAGGACCCAATTTTCTCCCGCAGCACTTGATGGACACAGAGACAAGCAGATTGCTTTCCAGCACCAATTTTGGGAGCCGGTGAAAAATGGCCACCGCAGCCGCTCTGTGGTCCGAGATGAGTCATAAATCTTGCTTTATCTCCTCCGTGGTGGTAGTAGAAAAGAATGAGTTGCTTTTTTCCCCATCTCATTCACATGTCTATCCGTCTGTTATCTGTGCCCTTGAGCAAAGATTACTGATGCCCTGTCTGTGATATATGACACATCACACAGGCCAGCTTTTCATCCAGTGAATTAACCCAGAGAGAGGAGAGGGGGAGAGGAGAGAAAAAATGCAAAGCTGACTGCTATCAGCCAGGTGGGGGGGTTCACTGTTCCTTTGTGCTCTTATTCCTCCTCCCTCCTCCTCCTCCTCCTCCTCCATTCCTCCCTCCCTTTCTCCTTCCTCCCACCCCCACCCCATATTGAGCAGACTGGGTACTTGGGGAAAGAGCATTATGGGTAGGCAAGTTTGGTGGCAAATTGTTTATCTGACCTCTGCACGTCTCTGCGTTTTATAATCTAGTGTGTGTTTCGGCCCTGTCTCGTCCTCATAACAAATAGCACCTGTCAGTTTAGCCCTCTCCTATCTGGGCCAGAGGTACAGAGAAGGGTAAGTAACCGCAAGGAAGAAAATGCATCTCCTGGACAAAATAAAAATGGATTTTAGGTGAATGATGAGATGGGAGATTCTAGTAACGATGCCTCAAAGGACAAATGAAATAAAGATAAAAACAGACAAAGATGAAAGAAACAAATGATTGTATATTATGTGTTAACAGGCTATGTATGTCAAGAGAGAAGACTAGCCTACACACAGTGAGATAAGATGAAAGTATTTCAGTATTAGTTGTGTTTCAGTACTAGTCATTCCGTACCTTGTGACAAGCAAATACCTAATACATCATTTTTTAAATATGTCTGAATGTCATTTTAAATTAACAAGACAAATGGCAGGTACCAAGTTATTCTAAAACAGAATAAAATAATACATTAGGCAGGACTGCTACAGTAATAATACATTAGGCCAGCCAGGACCGCTACAGTAATAATACATTAGGCCAGCCAGGACTGCCACAGTAATAATACATTAGGCCAGCCAGGACTGCCACAGTAATAATACATTAGGCCAGCCAGGACTGCTACAGTAATAATACATTAGGCCAGCCAGGACTGCTACAGTAATAATACATTAGGCCAGCCAGGACTGCTACAGTAATAATACATTAGGCCAGCCAGGACTGCTACAGTAATAATACATTAGGCCGGGCCAGGACTGCTACAGTAATAATACATTAGGCCAGCCAGGACTGCTACAGTAATAATACATTAGGCCAGCCAGGACTGCTACAGTAATAATACATTAGGCCAGCCAGGACTGCTACAGTAATAATACATTAGGCCAGCCAGGACTGCTACAGTAATAATACATTAGGCCAGCCAGGACTGCTACAGTAATAATACATTAGGCCAGCCAGGACTGCTACAGTAATAATACATTAGGCCAGACAGGACTGCTACAGTAATAATAATAATATAATAATAATAATAATAATACATTAGGCCAGCCAGGACTGCTACAGTAATAATACATTAGGCCAGCCAGGACTGCTACAGTAATAATACATTAGGCCAGCCAGGACTGCTACAGTAATAATACATTAGGCCAGCCAGGACTGCTACAGTAATAATACATTAGGCCACAGGACTGCTACAGTAATAATACATTAGGCCAGCCAGGACTGCTACAGTAATAATACATTAGGCCAGCCAGGACTGCTACAGTAATAATACATTAGGCCAGCCAGGAGCTACAGTAATAATACATTAGGCCAGCCAGGACTGCTACAGTAATAATACATTAGGCCAGCCAGGACTGCTACAGTAATAATACATTAGGCCAGCCAGGACTGCTACAGTAATAATACATTAGGCCAGCCAGGACTGCTACAGTAATAATACATTAGGCCAGCCAGGACTGCTACAGTAATAATACATTAGGCCAGCCAGGACCAGTAATAATACATTAGGCCAGCCAGGACTGCTACAGTAATAATACATTAGGCCAGACAGGACTGCTACAGTAATAATACATTAGGCCAGCCAGGACTGCTACAGTAATAATACATTAGGCCAGCCAGGACTGCTACAGTAATAGGACTGCTACACATTAGGCCAGCCAGGACCGCTACAGTAATAATACATTAGGCCAGCCAGGACCGCTACAGTAATAATACATTAGGCCAGCCAGGACCGCTACAGTAATAATACATTAGGCCAGCCAGGACCGCTACAGTAATAATACATTAGGCCAGCCAGGCCAGGGCCAGCCAGGACAGTAAGTAATAATACATTAGGCCAGCCAGGACTGCTACAGTAATAATACATTAGGCCAGCCAGGACTGCTACAGTAATAATACATTAGGCCAGCCAGGACTGCTACAGTAATAATACATTAGGCCAGCCAGGACAGTAATAATACATTAGGCCAGCCAGGACTGCTACAGTAATAATACATTAGGCCAGCCAGGACTGCTACAGTAATAATACATTACAGTAATAATACATTAGGCCAGCCAGGACTGCTACAGTAATAATACATTAGGCCAGCCAGGACTGGCCAGCCAGGACTGCTACAGTAATAATACATTAGGCCAGCCAGGACTGCTACAGTAATAATACATTAGGCCAGCCAGGACTGCTACAGTAATAATACATTAGGCCAGCCAGGACTGCTACAGTAATAATACATTAGGCCAGCCAGGACTGCTACAGTAATAATACATTAGGCCAGCCAGGACTGCTACAGTAATACATTAGGACTGCTACAGTAATAATACATTAGGCCAGCCAGGACTGCTACAGTAATAATACATTAGGCCAGCCAGGACTGCTACAGTAATAATACATTAGGCCAGCCAGGACTGCTACAGTAATAATACATTAGGCCAGCCAGGACTGCTACAGTAATAATACATTAGGCCAGCCAGGACTGCTACAGTAATAATACATTAGGCCAGCCAGGACTGCTACAGTAATAATACATTAGGCCAGCCAGGACTGCTACAGTAATAATACATTAGGCCAGCCAGGAGGCTACAGTAATAATACATTGCTACAGTAATAATACATTAGGCCAGCCAGGACTGCTACAGTAATAATACATTAGGCCAGCCAGGACATTAGGCTGCATTAGGCCAGCCAGTAATAATACATTAGGCCAGCAGGACTGCAGCCAGGACTGCTACAGTAATAATACATTAGGCCAGCCAGGACTGCTACAGTAATAATACATTAGGCCAGCCAGGACTGCTACAGTAATAATACATTAGGCCAGCCAGGACTGCTACAGTAATAATACATTAGGCCAGCATTAGGCCAGCATAGGGGATCAGGACTACAGTAATAATACATTAGGCCACAGGACTGCTAATAATACATTAGGCCAGCCAGGACTGCTACAGTAATAATACATTAGGCCAGCCAGGACTGCTACAGTAATAATACATTAGGCCAGCCAGGACTGCTACAGTAATAATACATTAGGCCAGCCAGGACTGCTACAGTAATAATACATTAGGCCAGCCAGGACTGCTACAGTAGTGGGAATTAAAAGGCTCTACATTACAGAGTAATAACCTTTCCTCTCCAGACCGTTTGAGTTCATTAACCTTAAGCTAATCTCCCTCTCAAACTGGCTCCTCTTCAGATCTAACTGAATAAATTGCATTCAGTTCAGTAAATACTGGCTGTTCTGTTTTTAGAAAGGGGTCGTAGAGGAGAACAGCGGGTTTTTCCTCTCAGAGCGATCCCAAAAGGTCATGAATAAAATATGATGCCACGAGGGAAGTTGTGCGATCCATTATCATAATGGCAGTGCTCATGATCTATTTCATTAACATGCAGTCTTTAACCCAAACAAATGTACTCCGTCCTCCCCCTACTGCTGCACATCCATTTACTACAAATAGATATGCTCCTACTTCCGTAACCTAAAAAGCAGAGCAGTATTCCTAGGGAAAGAGTCTCAGTGTTCTTTTTTACAGTCTGAAAAAAATACAAAACAAGTTACATACTTTAAACTAAATAAAGCTCTTTAACATATGGCTCAATGAACTCATACTGTTACATTTGCATTATAGCATTAGTGTACCCAATGCAATACCAAAAACAAAGTAAGCATTATTTACTACTATGATAGAGCATATTACTGCTAAAACACACACTACACCCCAAATCCAACCTCAGCGCAGGTCAAGTATCATTTTGACAGGAAAGCAGCAGTTAATACTGAACAACCAGCTCTGTGTTGACAACAACAGTTCCAATGTCAAGACCCCACTAACCATGTTCACTTCCCTATCCAATCAGTAAACAGCTTCTAAACGACACTGTGGACAGAACCACTCCATATGTGTGAATGAATGGACTAGCAACCAGGAGGCCACAGAGACCTATACAGACCCACTCTCAGTCTGCTAAGTGTAAATATAACCTTTTAATTTGCTCTGCTACTGCTGTCTCCCCCAAATCAATTCCCCCTCAGCGTCTGTACAACTGGCACCTCTACAACTTCATCCATTTATTATATGGCGCTCCATCTGGCCGCGGTCGTTCGCCGTTTTAATTCAGTTGTCTCCCGCTCTCTAATCTGTCTCACATTTAGAAATGGTGTCAGCCTCCGCCTGGCCGTTCCAAGCTGCCCCTCGTCAGCGGCATACATACGTTTTGGAGCGAACGGCACCAGCCGTTGTCTACGCAGTAAATCTGAGCCACAGTGTTTATTAATAGATAGTAACAGATGTTAACTGATTGTTGATTACCAGTCTTGTTGACCAGTGAAATCTGTTCATAAATGGAAAGTAATTTATAGTGCAGTGGAACACAGGCCTCTCCTTGGTAGAGGGGCACCAGTGCCAACTTGCTGGGTAGCTATAGAGTCTTTCTCTCTCCATCTACACTCTGAGTTACAGGACCATATGGTCAGTTGCTGAGGATCTCTCTCCCTCTCTCCCAGACAGCCAGACAGCCAGCCAGCGAGCGACACATCTCACTTGTCACTCAGCAGCAGCCGCTACTGGCAGGACAACCATTCATCTCCCAGTAAGTGGGAGACATGTTTGACTTCCAATAGTTTGGAATAGCAGTCCGGCACTTTGTGAAAAGTTCTTACGGAACTGTAATTTAACACCAACATGGCATTGCACAGGGACATGCTGGAATATAGCCTTACTGTATATACTTTTCCCAATGTATATTTCTGTTAATATATTTTATATATTTTTTAGTTTGATTAAGGTTAGTGCAGTGCTTAAATAGAACCCTCTCAGAAAGAGTCATCATTTATCTACAGTTTTCTATTCACAGCCCTGTGCATAGATAGAAAGCGAGAGAGCGAGAGAGCGAGAGAGCGAGAGAGAGAGAGAGGAGAGAGAGAGGGGGAGAGAGAGAGGGAGAGAGGGGGGGAGAGAGAGAGGGAGAGGGAGAGAGAGGGGGAGAGAGAGGGGGAGAGAGAGAGGGAGAGAGAGAGGGGAGAGAGAGAGAGAGGGGGAGAGAGAGGAGAGAGAGAGAGAGAGAGAGGGGAGAGAGAGAGGGAGTGGGAGAGGGAGAGAGAGGGGGAGAGGGAGAGGGAGAGAGAGAGGGAGTGAGAGAGAAATGCAAGTTATAAAACTTTGAAGTGGCCAGTAAATAGTTGTGTCACTCTATCCAGTAGTGTTATATTACCTGGGCACATTTATCTGACGGGTGCTAAATCTCAATTCCCCCAAAATGGCCACAACAAAACTAATTACAGACAGACAGACACAAGCATATGACTAGTTAATCAAACAAACAAGATGTTCCACAAAGAGGGGACAACATAAATATTGACAACAAGCAGTGGCAGTTTTTGGGGGGAGAGGGAGGGAGGAAAAATAAATCGCTCAACAGTGTTTTCCTGTTCCGTTAACAGTATGGTTTATACCAGTCCCTGGAAACAGTTTGAATCTTCCAATATTTTTTTCCAGTTGCCTCACTTGCCTGATATCCCTCAGCTCTTTCCGTCAGAAGCTGTCAAACACAGCAACTATAATATATGGCCCCTCCATCTAGAACAGCTGTAGCCATTCCCTCCCCTGCCTCTCCTACCCTGCCCTGCATGAAATAATACATCAAGATTAATTGATTTCCCGTCACTCTCAGAGAAAAGAAAATTAATTTTCATGTATCTTTTCCCTCCCACCATCCCCCCAGCATATGAATTTTGTACATGGCAAGTAATTTAACTTTTTAATTATTCATGAGGGCTAAAAACATGATAAAGTGTTCTGCCAAAGGCCCCAAGGCTGCATGCAGCCATACGCAGCCCGGGCCTAGCTAGCTGTGTGCCGAGACAACAATAGCACTCCCTAATGCCTGTATAAATAATATATGTATTTACATACATCTTAGTTCAACAGAAATTTCTTCCTCTCTCTCCCTCCCTCTCCCACGCAGTGGCAGTTTGACTTATGTGGATGGCCAGTTTGGACAGGAAACTAGTAACTCACTGTACTGTGGCAGCCATTTTGTGGTGACCTTCATTCACCTCCATTTGCCCAGCAAAATAAGGATAGCTTGCAGTGCACAAGGAGTTGGAGCTGTGGACAAGACGGACTAAAAGGTTCCAAGCAAACAAAATGTCTACTTCACTGTAGGAACAAGCGTCTTCATGTTGCTGAAACTGTGATACTAATTCTGGACATAATGCCACATTACATTCAAGACTGAAACACACTGACATTATCACTTATTTGAAGTCTACCCAAACACATACTGTAGCATGCCCTTGGCAGGTTGTCGTTACTGGGATGAATCTTGTCCTGGAGGCAGAGCAGAGTGATTTTCACTAGATGGGCCAGCTGCAAAGTCAAAATTGGCTATATATCATAACAATTCATGAAAACACAAATTAGCTTTTTGGTCTTAAGGTTAGGGTTAGGAATAACGTTAGCAGTGTGGTTAAGATTAGGGACCGGTTAAGGTTAGGTTTAAAATCAGATTGTATGACTTTGTGACTGTGCCAGTTAGTGACTATCCTGCATAGCTTCAAGTACACGAGTCATCCAAATAAATGCCAACCTGCATGCCCTTGGCTTACAATTTCAAAGTAAGTCATCTTTGGGTTTGGCTTGAGCAAACATTATGATCAACCATTGAAATCTGTCTGGCATGGACAACTGTGTTTTAAGCCTCTCTAGAGACATGTCAGTGGACGATTGAGAAGCACACACGCCGTAAGGGAGAGTACCCTCCCATAGTCCCTGGTTAACAACAGGCCAAGAGAAGGATGCCATAGCTCTGATTCTTGAACAGCTCTGACAGACAGACAGGCAGATGGACATAGACGGGTGGGCAGACGGACAGGAAGATGGGCAGACAGGCAGGAATGGGTAGAGATTGTTGTGTGTGCAGCACGCTGTTCCTCCAACATTACTTGTGACATGACAACTATGATGAATGAGATCCAATTATATTCAGGAATGGGAGTTTTCTTTTGTAGTTGTTGATACTCTGCCACCAATCACAATGATTATCCAGGGCGAGAAGGCGGCTGATTCCTTGGGCCTTAAAACAATACAGCACACCCTGCTAGAACCAAAGTTGGTTGGCTAGTTTCTGGGCCAAATGACTGTTAGCTAGCAGAGCTCTACTAGGCCAAATGACTGTTAGCTAGCAGAGCTCTACTGGGCCAAATGACTGTTAGCTAGCAGAGCTCTAGTGGGCCAAATGACTGTTAGCTAGCAGAGCTCTACTAGGCCAAATGACTGTTAGCTAGCAGAGCTCTACTAGGCCAAATTACTGTTAGCTAGTAGAGCTCTACTAGGCCAAATTACTGTTAGCTAGCAGAGCTCTACTAGGCCAAATGACTGTTAGCTAGTAGAGCTCTACTAGGCCAAATGACTGTTAGCTAGCAGAGCTCTACTAGGCCAAATGACTGTTAGCTAGCAGAGCTCTACTAGGCCAAATGACTGTTAGCTAGCAGAGCTCTACTAGGCAAATGACTGTTAGCTAGCAGAGCTCTACTAGGCCAAATGACTGTTAGCTAGCAGAGCTCTACTAGGCCAAATGACTGTTAGCTAGCAGAGCTCTACTGGGCAAATGACTGTTAGCTAGCAGAGCTCAACGGGGCAAAATACTGTTAGCTAGCAGAGCTCTACTGGGCAAGTTACTGTTAGCTAGCAGCTACTGGGCAAAATACTGTTAGCTAGCAGCTACTGGGAAAATTACTGTTAGCTAGCAGCTACTTGGCAAAATGTTTTCCTAGAATCTATTTTGATGTACACTTCTAAACTATCCACAGTAGGCTAAATTGTCTTACGGAGGACATACAGTAAATGGCATTTTACAAAGTCAAACAAACTATGTAGCCTACCCAATAAAATGCTAGGTACAAACACGTGTTGTCCAATGCGCCGAAGAACAAATGAGTGATAAACATATTCAAAATAAAATAACACTAGTTTTGACCCCACCATCTTTGATTTTGCTTAGCATGAGTCTAATTACAAGGTGTGTGTGCGCGCGCGCTGTACATGTATGTATGTGTGTTAATCTTCTTAATGCTCCTAGTTTGGCTCCAGTTAAATTGGTCTGTCTAGCGAGAGCCTCTAATTATCGTAGAGGAAGGCTAATTAGCATTTAG
This sequence comes from Oncorhynchus gorbuscha, assembly GCF_021184085.1. Classification (NCBI taxonomy): domain Eukaryota; kingdom Metazoa; phylum Chordata; class Actinopteri; order Salmoniformes; family Salmonidae; genus Oncorhynchus; species Oncorhynchus gorbuscha. The sequence goes on along the minus strand of NC_060178.1, from coordinate 77,500,888 downwards.
CGCAACACCACAACAACTGCCACCATACAAACCGCACTAATTCCTCCAATAAACAGCGGCGACACTGAGCCACTGTGCCATCAAGCTGCTTCGCCATACAATGAGAACTAATGGCGCCGGCACCACAATGGGCCAATCGGACAACACTCCTGCTGAGCGTGTGAAATCATTTTTCACTCCTCCCAGATCGTTCCCATCAACAAGGAATCCCAGAAGGCCTAATAAGCCTACCTGCTCATTAATATCATACAGATGAAAATTATCTGCAATTTCAAAACACACTTTAGGGAATCATTACGCCGACGACTCCGTGGATATGCCGGGAGAGGAGTGTTGGAGCCACTGGGGACGTGGAATAGAAACGCTGTTGATAGTGCTGATACAGATATGATATCAGGTTTTTGTTGTGGTGGAGACGAGCGTGTATTAAGCAGCGTCCCGCAGAGGGATAGGAATTAGCCCTGTTCACAACAACAACTACTGGAGACATCTCCCACAATGCAACTGGGGTAAAATACAGATTAGCGCAACTAGTTCAAAATAGTTCCTCCTTTGAACATCATTAATTAAATAACTTCTATTGAACTAAATAGACAGTGTCTCCTTATTTTAAACACATAACATATAAAAGAAAGGCATAAAGCGTGTATACAATGTGTTACCAGGTCTGTGTCTGTCGAGCAGGTATACCCTACTCTCTAAAGCTGTTAATAAAGATCATGTTAACTGACAACCCTGTCTAATGAAAGTGTATGTTGTGTTGTAAGCTAATAAATCTAGTCTAATAGCATGATGCTAAGGTTCCATCTGTTTCTGAGCAGCTAAAGAAGCCCACAGACATGGAGGGAAAACCTATTGGAGATACAGTTGAACATTTGACAATGATGGACGGTTATAGATGGAAGGATGGGTAGAGTGATGTACAGATTGATAGATGATAGTTAAAGAGATGTAAATTCCCCATTTGGTTCCTCGGCACATGGCATTTATTGCAGCCAACTGATAAATTATTTACTTTTTTTGTCATCTGGAGTTAATGTTCCTTGTCTTGGTAACAAAAACAATTTAGAAAGGCAACTTCCACAAGTCAAGCTCTGCCATTTCCCAGGCCCCGTCTCTGCTATCTGTCTCCATTGAAATATTCTCTATTTATTTTGTAAAACTTAAACAACTGCTGTTATGTCCGCCTAGAGCTGGCATGAAACAGAGAGAAAGGATTCATCATTATAATACTTAGCACCGAGAGGGGAGAGAGAAAACGTTGAGCTGCACTATCACAAACATGATTTAGCCTCAATGGAGGCCACAGGAATCCAAGGCTGTCAGACGGTGAAGTAAATTCAGATCCTGTAAATATATTGGGATAGCGGCTAATGCTTTTAGTTGCTATCTGCTTGTGTAAACCAAGGGCGGGATTCCTGACTGCAGGACTGCATCTTAAATGGCACCCTATCCCCTATAAAGTACACAACTTTTGACCAGAGCCCTATGGAACCTAGTCAAAATTCGTGCACGGTATAGGTAATAGAATGCCATTTGGGACACAGCCCAGCTTTGCAATGTCTGCTAGGGTGTCTTCATGAGAGAGTAGGAGGAAGGATAAACACTGAACAAACATGTCTGTGTTTTCCTTCTGTACAGCGTCACAATGAAGGGAAACGTGTGAGGAATTTAATTTACAACTTGTGGGACAATACCACAAAACAAAATGGCCGCCATGATCCATAGCAGTTGGCTTGGCAGTTCGCCTTCTAACTGTGAACCTGGTTGTGCTAGCTATTGCCAGCCTCCTGGTGAAAGCTCACAATAGAAAAAAAACCAAAGGTACACATGCGCTCAAAACATGGCTGCCATTATCCCTACTCCACCAATGGACTACAATGTTGTAGTCCAAACGTTGAATGGTGTTGTGTTATTAAGACTGAGCAGCTGCCTCGATGGTTAACTTGCAAATATTGTGAAATGTGAGGGCCATGTACACTATATTTTCACCAAAGTATGTGGACACCCCTTCAAATTTGTGGATTCGGCTATTTCAGCCACACCTGTTGATGACAGCTTCACGAAATGGATTTCCATGGTAGAACAGCCACACACAAGCCTAAGATCAACACGCACAATGCCAAGCGTTGGCTGGAGTGGTGTAAAGCTCACCACCATTGGACTCTGGAGCAGTGGAAACACATTTTCTGGAGTGATGAATAACGCTTCACCATCTGGCAGTCCGACGGACGAATCTGGGTTCTACCTGCCCCAATGCATAGTGGCAACTGTAAAGTTTGGTGGATGAGGAATAATGGTCTGGGGCTGTTTTTAATGGTTTGGGCTTGGCCCCTTAGTTCCAGTGAAGGGAAATCTTAACTCTCTAAATATTCCAACTTTGTGGCAAGAGTTTGGAGAAGGTCCTGTTTCAGCAGGACAATGTCCCTGTGCACAAAGCGAGGTCCATAAAGAAATGGTTTGTCAAGATCAGTGTGGAAGAACTTGACTGGCCTGCACAGAGACCTGACCTCAACCCCATCGAACACCTTTGTAATGAACGGGAATGCCAACTGCAAACCAGGCCTAAATCACCCAACATCAGTGCCCAACCTCACTAATGCTCTTGTGGCTGAATGGAAGCAAGTCCCCACAGCAATGTTCCAACATCTAGTAGAAAGCCTTCCCAGAAGAATGGAGGCTGTTATAGCATCAAAGGGGGGGATCAAGTCCATATTAATGCCCGTGATTTTGGAATGAGGTGTCCACATACTTTAGGTCATGTAGTGTATGTGAGAGCAATGAAGTGGATAGTGTTCAATTTGCTAGCATTGCTATAAACCTTCAGATTTACGACTCTTCAACTCCTGGATGTCCAAGGGTAGCACATAAAAACCAGCCTAGTCTTGAGGGCTATGGCACCCTATTTCCTATATAGAGGACTGCTTTTGACCAGAGCCCTATGGGCCCAGGTCAAAAGTAGTGCACTAAATAGGGAATAGTGTGCCATTTGGGATGCACCCCGAGCATACAGATACAGGCTCCTGGGTAATGTACAGGCCTGGCTGGATATAGTATGCTATGTTCACAAGGTCATTGGACTGATAGTGTAGCCTGCTGTATCATAGCACTGTCAAAGGTAAGCAGATAAAACATCATTCAAAAGGTTAAACAACAACTGATTGGGAAGAGACAAATGGTGTGTGTGTGCGTGTGTGTGTGTGTGTGTGTGTGTGTGTGTGTGTGTGTGTGTGTGTGTGTGTGTGTGTGTGTGTGTGTGTGTGTGTGTGTGTGTGTGTGTGTGTGTGTGTGTGTGTGTGTGTGTGTGTGTGTGTGTGCGTGTGTGTGTGTGTGTGTGTGTGTGTGTGTAGGACTACAAACAAGATATTACAGACGTCATTTCCCACACAATCTATGTTTATGGTATTTGGTCTTTAGGAAAGTCATAAAATGTATGAACAAAGAGTGCTGAGCTGTCAGTTGAATGTTGTTCATGTTTTAACTGGGGCCTCTTGATGAATCCAAGTGCGGAGCAAGATGATGTATCCCGTAGAAAGTCAAAATCATCCCCTCATGGAGAACCTCCATGCCCTGAGATGTCATAAACACACTCTGTCATCTCTCTTTGTCCTTGGACATCCTATACTCTATATTCTACTCATTTAAACTGAAGTCCCTTCACACACACACACTATGCACACATGCATGAACACACACACACAAAGTACTCACACCCTCTACACACGCATATCCGCAGTGTACAAGCAGTCCCATTATATAAAGTATCTGCTACAACGCATAAAGCAGTTTTGCATACCGTGGAGATGAATAAAAAACAAGATGTTTTTATCAGCCGCACACACTGCAGTTAATCAAAGGGATATGGTCTGACAAACAATCCAATATCCAAGGTTAAGAAAACATGAAGATCATAAATCACTTCATTGTCATGTTCCATTTCTACTACAGCATTAACCATAACAGCAGCTAAATTGTTATAAGGACACCAAACAGTCAACTGTACTGAAGGCAGCAGTGTCTGTATCCCAAAAGGTGATTTTTGACCAGAGCCCATAAAAAGTAGTGTACTACATAGGGAGCAATTTGGTACGCAGGCTGTGTCTTCTTTCATTAGCTGAACCATGTGGGAGGATAGTACCTTATCAACCTCTCTGCCACAGAGCTGCTAGTTAGGCCAATCTACACATTATATGGAAGAGAGTCACTTTAGTAGTCAATTTCTGTCCACAATGTCAATAGTAATGAGTTACTTTATAGTCATATTTACATACTAACAAACAATAAAAAATAATGGAACATGTTGACCGCATTTTCTTGGTTTATATTATTTTTATTTAATAAAAATAATTAACATGAGTTTTTCTCTCGTTTCTCAAAATAGAATATAAAGCTACCAAACCCTTTCAATCATAAAAATGTGTCATTTGTTTTTGGGGAATACGTGGGTACTACATCCTTCCTTCCTTGGCTTGGATCCATTCAGTGTGTTACAAAAAATAGGCACACTTGAAAAAGCCTGCTCCTCACACCGGCCGACACAGACATTTATAAACTTAAAAATGACTCCTGGGTAGCAGGTATCCAATTATTCCTTACCCAGGAAGCAGTGCTAAATGGAGGAGCGGGCCGCGTGATTTACTCCCCACCTCGCCTTTTATTAAAACACTTTGTCTTATTGTTTTATTGATTTACAATCCGTCCTACTTTTTTGGCATCTGAAAACAATCAAGGCACGGGCGGCAGAATGTTTGGACATTAATCGTTAAAAAACAGTGTTTTATTCCTGGCCTGGGGTTTGCAGCAGTTTGCAGCAGCAGCAGCTGCTGAGCGTTCAGCGTAAAAGGAGAGTGATTTATGGCGGTGTAGCCATAACAATGAGGCGCACTCATTAACATATTGACAGGCTCCAAGATGGATCATCAGCATTGATTATTTCATGGCCTGTTGATGCCCATTTGTTAAAAAATAGAGGCGGGGGGTGAGGGGGGAGAGGGAGGAGAGAAAGGGTAAGGGAGATAGAGGAATAGGGAGAAAGGAAAAGAGGGAGAGAAGAGGAGGGAGAGCGAGGGAGGCAGGGAAGAGGAGGGAGAGCGTGGGAGCCAGGGAAGAGGAGGGAGAGCGAGGGAGGCAGGGAAGAGGAGGGAGAGCGAGGGAGGCAGGGAAGAGGAGGGAGAGCGAGGGAGGCAGGGAAGAGGAGGGAGAGCGAGGGAGCCAGGGAAGAGGAGGGAGAGTGAGGGAGCCAGGGAAGAGGAGGGAGAGTGAGGGAGGCAGGGAAGAGGAGGGAGAGTGAGGGAGGCAGGGAAGAGGAGGGAGAGCGAGGGAGCCAGGGAAGAGGAGGGAGAGTGAGGGAGCCAGGGAAGAGGAGGAAGAGTGAGGGAGCCAGGGAAGAGGAGGGAGAGTGAGGGAGGGAAGATGTGAGGATTTCTCACCAGCACTGGAGAGTAGACAGACAGAAATTCGGACTCCTTCAATCACCAGATCCTTTAGACAACTGTCAGGTTTTAAAATCAGTGATTGACAACCAGTCCTCAGCACTCTGAGTATCCATACAGACAGAGAGAGATTGCAGAGAGAAAGAGATTGAAAGAGAGAGAGACAGATAGAGGGAGAGAGAGAGGGTGAGGGAACGATAGAGATTGAGAAAGGAGAGAGAGAAGGGAGAGGGATATAGAGAGGGAGCCACAGTGGGGAGGTTGATATATAGCTCTGTCTTATACGGAATAAAACATTACTGCAGGGACGAATTACAATATCAATCAGTCAACGTGCTATTTCCTGTTCAAACAGGAGAGGATATATTTCATTCATATTTCCCAAATGTATTGAGTGGATTCATTTACTATCAGTTATTTACTACTACTATAAATAAAAGATGGTGGATGATATGTATTTTCGAATGCTGGATTGTTGCAAGAGAAATGCAGAGGAATGTTTGAATGTTTCCAACCGTCAAATACAGATTTGTGTTAGAGTTCATTTCCCCATACTCACATCCACCTCAAGGGCATTACAGAGACACACATAGCATTGCCATTGCTTTATTTACTACACATATGAACCTTCTAGAAATACTAGCAAAACCATGGCAAAATGGCACATATTGGCAAAATGGCACATATTTATGTGAAATACTCACAGCTCACCAGTCTCAACTCATTCATATTTTATATCACATCATACTTCCCCTTGCCCCTGTCAAATACCACCACCAAGGTCAATGATTTGAAGGAAATTATAAGGTATGTACAACACACATGGCCAAACATACTGTACATACAGTACCTACACAGAAACATATTGTACATCTGAACACACACATCACCATAAACACAAAAAAAACTAATCGCCATGTAATGCAGAGCAGGTCTTATGAGAATACATTCACAGATACACGCTCACACACACACACACACACACACACACACACACACACACACACACACACACACACACACACACACACACACACACACACACACACACACACACACACACACACACACACACACACACACACACACACACACACACACACACACACACACACGCTCACACGCTCACACACACAAATCACATCACTCTTATTCCACTACTAACAACTTAAAATCTGATCCTTAAAAACGATCCTATTCAGCTTTAAGGAACAAAGCAACATTGGGTTAGCTCTTTCACCCAGCCCCACCCACCTCAGCCCTGGTCCCTCATTACAATGATAGAGTTGCCATGGTGACAGGTGCTAATTGATGGGCAGATCAGTCATTAGTGATTGACACGCAGGCAGGCGCCCCCCCGAGCACCATGGCCTTGACTGACTGAGTGGCATTCTCCTGGACCACTGTCACTGGTGCCCTCACAGGGGCTGTAACCTTGCTGTGGGAGAGGGAGTCACAAACACACACACCTCTGTAAATCAACGTTACTGACAGTGAGAGATACACACACACACCTCTGTAAATCAACGTTACTGACAGTGAGAGATACACACACATACCTCTGTAAATCAACGTTACTGACAGTGAGAGATACACACACACTCCTCTGTAAATCAACGTTACTGACAGTGAGAGATACACACACACACACCTCTCTCCCTCTGTACATCAGCGCCAGTGACACACGGCTGACACGTATTGACCGTCTAATCTTTACAGAGGAGTGCAGTGGAGCTTGTTCTCTCTCTTCCAACATCATCATCTCAAATCTAGTAGCGAGAGACAACACTCTAAAAGCCACTCAGAAGGCATGGGACTCATAGAGTCTTTGTAATTGTATTCCTTCCTATTGGAGCATTGTGTAGTAGTGGGGGGTATCTTGCCTGGTCTCCTTTATCCCAGGGTTAAATAAATTAGAAGCCAGAGGAGAGAATCAGTCGATGAAGTCACTAAGGATCTGGCCTTCAGCTGTCCTTGGAGGACAGGATGAGGGAGTAGTATGCGTGCGTGTATGTGTCTGTGTGTTCCGCCTCCCCTCCTGTGACAGGGGGGCTTGCCCTGCCTCTTGTACTGTAGAAACGGAGGCTCTAAATTGCTTCCGTCACCAGGGCCTGAGTAATGAGTGTGATTCTAATCTCAGTTCCTGGGGCCGACAGCATTAGTCTCAATCTGAGCTGGGCTCTCCTCCGCCACTGACATGTAATGCAGAGCAGGTAGGGACCTTATGAGAATACATTCACAGATACACACTCACACACATGCACAAACACTTGCGCACCAACACACGCACACACATAAACAACAGCATGCACTCGCATACACACAAACACGTGCACACTTGCTCGCGCACACACAAACACACGCCCAGGAAGTGTTTGGTCAGGACAAAGTGATTGGAACCCTCTCCTCCTCCTTCAGGGGTGGTTAGGTATGCAGAGGCTAGAAATTGGCTGAAGTCTCCTACAGACCACACCCTGCACACTATAAAGCACAGTAGTACACACTATACACCACTCACTGAAGCTGAATATACTGCATCAGTACTGTTTTATTTGTTGGCATAACTAAACTATAGCTTAAGTTGAACCTCAGAAGAAAATATGCTAAAATAGTAAATAGACATTGTATTAAAATGTAACATCAACAGAACATTTTCTGCGTTCTCCCTAGGAACTCGAATTTGAAACAAATCTGTATTGATGACAGCATAAAACACACAAAGACAAAGTTCTAGTCAAACAAATAAAATATCAATTTCTATGAATAAAAAGGGACATATCATTAAAAGTACCAGAGAAAACACACTGGAAATATGACCTGTTCGAAGAGTATATTTTCCAAACAATATGTCTAAAAATAAGCTAAATCTAAAAGGATGAGAGATTCATATTCCTAGTTTTACTGTTGAATATGAAATGTTTTATTTCAGAATCTAGACATACTCCATATGATAGAGCCCACTATAAGGAGTATAAAGACAACAAGGCGTTGTCTGTATCATGTACGGTTCACAAATCATAAGGTCTTATAAGGTCTTTTATAGGTCTAAAAAGGGCCTAAAATGGCCACTTTCATCATGATTTTCTCGTAAATGGTTTGTGATACTAATGTAAAAAGCATGTCAAACATCCTTTCTCCCAATGAAGTTTCTATGTGAGAATTGCCAGAACAATTGGAGATACCAAAAATATTTTTGGGGCTATGCTGGCATGGAATCGCCCAGTAGCCATAGCAGGGCTAAATTGCTGTGGGACTGTGAGTGGCTGCAAAGCCAAGCAGGTCATTCCTCTCTGTCTCTCTGTGTTTGCCAGTGTTAAACTCCCCCCTATGCCCTCATCCATCCTCTCATCCACTCCCTGCCTCTGTCCATCCATCAATCCCTGCACTTTGTCAGAGCCCTGCCCCACTCCATCCCCGCCCGCCCTGCCCGCCACGGCAATCACAGAGGAGAGGAGTGACGGCCCCCCCAGGCCCCCACCTTGAGGCTTTGTCACTGGGGAGCTTTTCACCTCCCATCTGCATTGTATTCTATTGCACAGGCAAGCAGAAACACTAATGCTGCTCTCCTCTCCCAAGCCCACCTAGAACACTCACCTCACCTCTGCTCAAACAGACAGCCAGGCAGGCAGGCAGACAGACAGCCAGGCAGGCAGGCAGACAGGCAGGCCAAACTCACACATACAGGAAGAGAGGTGTAGAGGGAGAAAAAAGGGAAGGAAAATTAAAGAAGAGGAGCGGCAAAGAAGAGGGAAGGAGAGGCATGATAGGAAAAGTAAGGATACAGAAGGAGAGGCATGATAGGATACAGAAAAATGATAGGAAAAGTAAGGATACAGAAGGAGAGGCATGATAGGAAAAGTAAGGATACAGAAGGAGAGGCATGATAGGAAAAGTAAGGATACAGAAGGAGAGGCATGATAGGAAAAGTAAGGATACAGAAGGAGAGGCATGATAGGAAAAGTAAGGATACAGAAGGAGAGGCATGATAGGAAAAGTAAGGATACAGAAGGAGAGGCATGATAGGAAAAGTAAGGATACAGAAGGAGAGGCATGATAGGAAAAGTAAGGATACAGAAGGAGAGGCATGATAGGAAAAGTAAGGATACAGAAGGAGAGGCATGATAGGAAAAGTAGATACAGAAGGAGAGGCATGATAGGGAAAAGTAAGGATACAGAAGGAGAGGCATGATAGGAAAAGTAAGGATACAGAAGGAGAGGCATGATAGGAAAAGTAAGGATACAGAAGGAGAGGCATGATAGGAAAAGTAAGGATACAGAAGGAGAGAGCATGAGAAGAGAGAGAGGAGGGGAGAGAGAGAAAGGAGAGAAGAGAGAGGGAAAAGGGAGAGAGAGAGAGGAGGGGGGAGAAGAGAGAGAGAGAGAGAGAGAGAGAGAGAGAGAGAGAGAGAGAGAGAGAGAGAGAGAGAGAGAGAGAGAGAGAGAGAGAGAGAGAGAGAGAGAGAGAGAGAGAGAGGGGGAGAGAGAGAGGGAGTGGGAGAGGGAGAGAGAGGGGGAGAGGGAGAGGGAGAGAGAGTGAAATACAATGACGTTTATTGTCTTTTTCTGAAACGATTGGTACTCTGGTCAGGCGGCGGCTCAATTTGTCTTTTCTCCCCGACACATCAATAGAAATCACAGGGAGAAAATGCCTCCCTAATGAAGGTCTGATCAGCCTCATGTCAGTCTTGGTTTAGTGGGAGAAACCAGAGGCCTGTGGTCCTGTGTGTCTCAGTTGGTAGAGCATGGCCCTTGCAATGCTTGGACCGGTTGCTCTATTCACGCTGGGGCCACACCCATACCAGAATGTACTGTATACACACACTGCCGTAAGTTATTCTTGTACAAAGTGTCTGCTAAATGACATATAATATATTATCATTATTAGGCCGGCAGGGTAAAGGAGTCTCTCACAACTCTTACAGCTAAACCCACAGTCCAACTCATTCAATATTTTTTACTAAAAATATATATTTTTTACTAAAAATATATATTTTTAAGAGTTTTCATGGACCAAACCAGCAGCGAGTTATCGAAACAACGATTAATGTACCAATCCTAACTCGACTGGTATTTACAAAACTGAAGATAATCGTTTCAGAGGCTGTTGAGAAAACAATCTTTATCTGATCCAAACTATAATATAAGGAGGCTGATCACTTGAAATAGACTTTGATTTTGGACATTTGAAAGGGTCCTGAAAACATCCATATCTGCCTTCCTTGGCGCTCACCTAAAATGTTTAAAAACTATTGCCCAGCACTGGTGTGAATTCATGATGTTGGCAGGTGAAGTGTGCTGCTCAGACCGAAGCACGCTGCTCTGACCACTGTGCCATGGCAGCTCACACTGAATACTTGATACTTGATAGAAACAGCGTTGTTTTTAATTATTTTGTTTTAAGCCTTCCCCAAACCATAGCCCTAAACTTAACCACTCTGAATGAATACCTAACCTTAACCACTCTGAATGAATACCTAACCTTAACCACTCTGAATGAATACCTAACCTTAACCACTCTGAATGAATACCTAAACTTAACCACTCTGAATGAATACCTAAACTTAACCACTCTGAATGAATACCTTAACCACTCTGAATAACCACTCTGAATGAATACCTAAACTTAACCACTCTGAATGAATACCTAAACTTAACCACTCTGAATGAATACCTGAAACCTAAACTTAACCACTCTGAATGAATACCTAACCTTAACCACTCTGAATGAATACCTAAACCTGAATGAAACCACTCTGAATGAATACCTAAACTTAACCACTCTGAATGAATACCTAAACCTTAACCACTCTGAATGAATACCTAACCTAAACTCTGAATGAAACCTAACTTAACCACTCTGAATGAATACCTAACCTTAACCACTCTGAATGAATACCTAACCTTAACCACTCTGAATGAATACCTAAACTTAACCACTCTGAATGAATACCTAAACTTAACCACTCTGAATGAATACCTAAACTTAACCACTCTGAATGAATACCTAAACTTAACCACTCTGAATGAATACCTAAACTCTGAATAACCACTCTGAATGAATACCTAACCTCTGAATGAATACCTAACCACTCTGAATGAATACCTAAACTTAACCACTCTGAATGAATACCTAAACTGAATGAATACCTAAACCTGAATGAATACCTAACTTAACCACTCTGAATGAATACCTAAACCTGAATGAATACCACTAACCACTGAATGAATACCTAAATAACACTCTGAATGAATACCTTAACCACTCTGAATGAATACCTAACCTTAACCACTCTGAATGAATACCTAAACTTAACCACTCTGAATGAATACCTAAACTTAACCACTCTGAATGAATACCTAACCTTAACCACTCTGAATGAATACCTAAACTTAACCACTCTGAATGAATACCTAAACTTAACCACTCTGAATGAATACCTAAACTTAACCACTCTGAATGAATACCTAAACTTAACCACTCTGAATGAATACCTAACCTTAACCACTCTGAATGAATACCTAAACTTAACCACTCTGAATGAATACCTAACCTTAACCCTTAGAGTTGTTTCTGTTTTAACCCTGTAACCACTCGGAATTATTGCGGAATCAGACTCAAACCGACTTCTTCTGCAGCTCTATGTTCTCTACATACCTCAGTCTGAGACTGCC